>NC_064641.1:107103924-107403924 GCF_023864345.2 Schistocerca serialis cubense
CGGGATTATCCCTATCATGCAGCACAAACTGGCTTGTACATAACCCTATAGACATACAGTAGAATGTTGTTAAAAACCATTTAGTAACTGTTCTTTAAGATATTTGTTAGGAGCTGACATTGCACGGTAGTGATTGGCGTTGTGTACAGGGAAGCACATTGTAAACACACTTTGTTAGAGTTCGCAAATTTTAAACTGTCTTGCACAGGGTTACATAAGCAATCCATTCTGTAGTCGTATATTGCAGCCTCAGAGCTCGTAATACAATGGCTCTTAGGCTAAGAACACTTCACAAATGTAGTTGTCAGTAACTTGGGGTTGACACCTGGGCTTGTGATCTGACATATATAAATTTTTACTTTGCATTTGGAGAGAAGATAAATGACTGTTCCCCCTGGTCCCCAGTGCTTTGATGTCAACTTTTTCTCATATTCCTCTTGCTGACACATCCTCCTTCCCATGCAAAATTTTCCTGCACCAAGCAGACATGGAAGAACTCCCTCAAGTTTCCCCACATTTTGGCGTACTTTCCCTCAATTTATATGTATTTTCCCTCAATTTTCGTAATTTTTCCGATTTTATGTCTACTGCTCATGTGATCTTGACATCACTTCTCCCCAAATATTCTAAAATTGCTTGCAAATGTAGTACCGTCGTCAACACGTAGCCCAAATGCGCTATTTTTCCATATATGTGTGTGTGTCTGTATCGGTTTTACCTTAGAGGCCCCCGGAGCATATGCCAAACCTACTGTGGTGGAATCCACCTTCAGACACTACCCAGGACATGTAATGGGTGGATTCATCTTCAAACCCCATTCCAGCCATAATGTGTAGTGGATTCACCTCCAAAGCATATCCCGGCCACAACGTGTGCTGGATCCACTTTTGAACACTATCCCGGCAGTAATGCATGGTGTATCCACCTCGGAGCCCTATCCCCAGCCAAAGAGCACAGTGGATACACCTTCGAACCCTATCCTGACCATAACACATGGTGGATCCACACTCGACCCCTATCCCTTACATAATGTGTCGTGGATCTACTTACAAGCTCTATCCTGATCCTACCCCAAATTTACCCTGTGCCATAGTGCCGCCCCCCCCCCCCCCCCAACATGAAACCAACACAGGCACACAAAAATACTAAAAAAATATCGCACCTGAGCTGTGGTGACAACTTTACTACATTTACAAGCAATTTTACAAAACATGACGAGAAGTGATGTCATAATCACATGAGCAGAAGTGACGAAGTCGGTAAAATATCAAAATTGATGGAGAGAGAGGGAGTACTTACCTGCCTACTTGGTGCACGAAAATTCTTGCACAAGGGAATGGGAATGTGTCAGCAAGCGGATTATGAGAAAAAATTGATATGGAAGCTCTAGGAACAAGGGAAACAATCATTATTTGTGGACAGCAATAAGATTACTGGAATAGATTGTTCAAAGTGGATGACCAGCAAACACAGAATAATAAATTTATATATGTCAGACCAAAAACCCCGGTGTGATCCCAAAGTTATCAGTAACCACCTTATAGATATTTATTAATTGTCCTTAGTCTAAGATCATTGTTATTACCAGCTTGGCGGCTGCAATATACAACTACAGACTCAACTGCATGTCTGACCCTTTGTAAGACTGTTTGTGTGTTTCAAACTCTTAACAAACAGAATTTAAAATATGCTGCTCTTTCCTCTCTACAAATCACAACCATTTGGTAACAGCTAAGAAATACCTTACAGAGCAGTTGCTGTATGGTTTTTAACAACATTCTGCAGTATGTCTATTGAGGCAGTAGGTACACGTCAATTCGTACTGCACAATAGGCATATCCCATGCAACCATTCTATAAATTTTGTTATCTTCCATGTTAAACTTGACCTTCAAATTCAAAAATAATGTCATTTGTGTCCTTCACATTCGTTACATATACAATTGGGATAGCTTTTTTTTTGTAAATAACAACAAAGACATACAGTAAGGAATCCATTTTTTTCCATTCTCACAGGCATAAATAGATTCTTGAAATGTAGCTGAGTTCTTGAGATTACAATTTGAATCATTTTCACATGATGATTCTAACAAATCCAAAAATCACTGGTTGTAATACATTAAGATATACAGTAAAAACTAATGCAGAGCTACAATACAACAGACCATTAGTAGCAGTTACATGGATGAATAACAATAATTCTGATGGGCTGAGAACTATGCACATTTAAAAACTAATCTGACTTGGATGGCTAGCAGCAGGGGACCCTTATAAACTATTCTATTTACAAATGTACACGGCATACATGCTTGCTCAAATGAACAAACGCACACACACACACACACACACACACACACACACACACAGTTAGTTACACTGTGATAGAGTGTCATACAATTCTGCAGCATTGATAGCATGTCTCATTCTCTCCCTCTCACTCAGTCTCCCCACCTCTCTCTCTCAACAAGTGAACAGTGTGAGTATAGGAGAGTTTAATCCCATCATCACAAATAATCCTAACATCAGGCTGTAGCGCAGTGTAAAGCGCACATCCTTTTGAATGAATACCAGTTTTTCGTACTATCAGCAGCATTGGGACCATCGCTGTACAGACATTGCAAATAGTCTTTGTTAGTGAGGGTACTTGATGCAATAGAATGCACACCCTTATCCCGCTCCTTTGTGGCATAGATTCTTGCTCCCAGATCTAACAGCTACACAATTGGCAACCCATTTGCTCGTTTGTCATACGGTCGATAATCTTCTTGTTGTTTGGAAAAAGACCATAAGCATTACTGGTTCTGTGTGAGGATGTGTCGAATTCAATGCCCTGGAACCTAATTACTTCACATGAGTCACAGTTCTTGACCCAATAGATGAAGCTATCTGTATCCATATAAAGTAATTTAGAATCAGCGAAATAGGGTTTCGCAAATCCATAGAGAAAGCAGTACATCAGGAATTAGGAATTTGGATACGTCTAGTATGCACATCTCCACATGAATATGTTTCGTGAACTTTATTGCAACGTTCGCCATCTCCACAGCAACAAAGCTCTGACTGAATATTGTTACCTGTTTAACATTTGGTCTAGTGATGCATTCTCTTACGCCCCAATAACTACCCCGATTGGTTCTAATAAAATTTCACGATATTCCCACAATTTCTCCATTGTTTTACCGAAAACTGAATTATTCATTAACTAAAAAGAATCTTCCTCAAAGTCACACATTGTAGAAGCCCTCAGTGTCGTATTCAAATCAATATACTTCTTCAACCAGGGGGAATGCTTGTAGGAGCTAGCCCAAGCCATTCTAACCAGCTCCATCCCCAACTGGAGACACTGTCACGATCATGGATAATGTATCTCCACTATTCCCCAGCACTGTCATCTGTTTTGGGATGGAACCTCCTCGTGGAATTAGTTGCTCTGGACCACATGGTAAATCGGCGTGCACATCATGCAGAGTAATAGGGTATGTGAATACCCCATATCAGAATCAGCCACCATAACCTTGACCTTTCCATCTAATCACTTCCATTCGTCCATGGGCACGAATCAAAACTCCTCAATCAGTAGTGATTTTTGGATGGCATGCCAATATAAGTTCTTTACAGCCCTGTGCATAATGTAATTCGAATCTGAACCGGTCACCAATACGTGCGTCATTGCTCAAAGAAAACAAGCACATCAGGATCACTCAATAGTTCGATGCTGAGCTTCATTTCCTTTCCATACTATCCAGGTACTTGTTTAAGAAAACCCACTTCCCAGTCACAAGCTGAAACTTTTCCTCATTGGCAAATGTAGCTCGAGTGATGTGCATATGATCTCTAGGTAGAGTTTCAGTAAGTTTATGGAGTGGTGACCACATAAAACGTTATGAGTCAAGGAAGGGGTATAATTCTTGGCATCATTCGTTTGTAGAATGAAATGTATTTCTCAACGCCCTCAGGTAGGACACAGCCCTAATTTTTCTCCCAGGCGAAACCAGCCACATGCTCAACAGTGAATGTAGCACCCTTAAATTATGGAACAAAACAAGTATGTGCCTTGGTAATTGATGCCTTAAATTGCATTTATTGTGACCAGCACCACGGAATTTCCCCATAAGATGACAGTGAACAGTACAAGGAATTCCTGCTTTTTCTGTCTAATGGCAGTCCACTAATATGACACACAACTGCATTTTTGTGCAAATGTTCATTCTCCTTCGAGTTGCTTATGGGAACAATGTCACTGTAAAACTTACCAACCTCCATGAAAGTTTTTCAAGCTCAGTGAGAAGTCAAACTGCAGGATTATCTCCAACGTAAGATTTGTAGTGGTTAAGATGTGAATCATAGTAGGATAAAGTTTGGAATGCAATCACATATGGTACACGTTTTTTTGCGAAGGTAGTATGTGCAGTTGTGGAGTCACCTTCACAGTGGGTCACAGGAGTGAGGAGTCATTCAGAGTTGGCATACACCACAACGGGCATCGCTCCTGGAGGTGACCGTTCTTAATGTTTATGAATTTGCTTTCCTCATAGAGCATAATAATATGTATCAGATGCACAATCTTCTGCAGGCTTTGCTAGATACTTTCTTGTCGGAAATTCATTGAGGAGCTTTGTGGTTGTTCAGTTGACAGAATAAGAGTTGGGACATGTCTTTGAGCCAAACATAATGATAACTGCCTTTCTCTTTATTTTGCTCATCTGAGAATAAGAGCATGGTTGCAGGCATCTGACACTCACCAGCAAATTCTGAGAAATGGAGGGGTCCAAGGACTATATGCTCGTTCTGCTCACCTGCTTACGTTTCTCCAGACCATAAACACGAACCGATATTTCGGTATTCTATGTCGTAAATTTAGGTATGTCCCGGATCTTGACGGGGGAATTCGATACTGTTAGAGTTATAACATTCACGAATGTCCTGGTACATATTGTATCGAAATATGCGCTGTGGATTTTTCTTGTAATTTCTCTTGTTAAGTCGGATTGACCATACAAAACAAGCCTGGTTGGTTTTTATTTTTGACATTAATACATGCCTTTTATCAACTACATACTTAGGAAGCTTGGTGTAGCTGTGCCCTACTGGATCACAGACATGCTTATATACGAGGTGCATTCAAGTTCTAAGGCCTCCGATTTTTTTTTTCTCCGGACTGGAAAGAGACAGAAACATGCGCATTGTTTTAAAATGAGGCCGCGTTCATTGTCAATACGTCCCAGAGATGGCAGCACCATACGGCAGATGGAATTTTACCGCCAGCGGCGAGAATGAGAACTGTTTTAAATACTTAAAATGGCGACGTTTTCCTTACTTGAACAGCGTGCAATCATTCGTTTTCTGAATTTGTGTGGTGTGAAACCAATTGAAATTCATCGACAGTTGAATGAGACATGTGGTGATGGAGTTATGGATGTGTCGAAAGTGCGTTCGTGGGTGCGACAGTTTAATGAAGACAGAACATCGTGTGACAACAAACCGAAACAACCTCGGGCTTGCACAAGCCGGTCTGACGACATGATCGAGAAAGTGGAGAGAATTGTTTTGGGGGATTGCCGAATGACTGTTGAACAGATCGCCTCCAGAGTTGGCATTTCTGTGGGTTCTGTGCACACAATCCTGCATGACGACCTGAAAATGTGAAAAGTGTCATCCAGGTGGGTGCCACGAATGCTGACGGACAACCACATGGCTGCCCGTGTGGCATGTTGCCAAGCAATGTTGACATGCAATGACAGCATGAATGGGACTTTCTTTTCGTCGGTTGTGACAATGGATGAGACGTGGATGCCAGTTTTCAATCCAGAAACAAAGCGCCAGTCAGCTCAGCTCAATGGAAGCACACAGATTCACCGCCACAAAAAAAATTTCGGGTAACCGCCAGTGCTGAAAAAATGATGGTGTCCATGTTCTGGGACAGCGAGGGCGTAATCCTTACCCATTGCATTCCAAAGGGCACTACGGTAACAGGTGCATCCTACGAAAATGTTTTGAAGAACAAACTCCTTCCTGCACTGCAACAAAAGCGTCCGGGAAGGGCTGCGTGTGTGCTGTTTCACCAAGACAACGCACCCGCACATCGAGCTAACGTTACGCAACAGTTTCTTCGTGATAACAACTTTGAAGTGATTCCTCATGCTCCCTACTCACCTGACCTGGCTCCTAGTGACTTTTGGCTTTTTCCAACAATGAAAGACACTCTCCGTGGCCGCACATTCACCAGCCGTGCTGCTATTGCCTCAGCGATTTTCCAGTGGTCAAAACAGACTCCTAAAGAAGCCTTCGCTGCTGCCATGGAATCATGGCGTCAGCATTGTGAAAAATGTGTACGTCTGCAGGGCGATTACGTCGAGAAGTAACGCCAGTTTCATCGATTTCGGGTGAGTAGTTAATTAGAAAAAAAATCGGAGGCCTTAGAACTTGAATGCACCTCGTATATCAAGCTGTAGTACTCAGTTGAGTTATATGCTGGCCCTCTAACTTGAACACAGAAAACTGGTCCTGTGTAGCACTCAAGGTGGACTCCTGAAATCGCTCAGTGATTGACATGCTCCTTATAATCACACTATTATCCCATCAAAGATAGTGAAGACTTGTCTCTTCAAACCCATCGGCATGTTTGCGAGTGTGACAATTCAACACACAGCACAACACTGCATTTAATCTCGGGATACTGCAGATCATTAACAATCTTGAGGAGCTCTATTCCCAGAACAGGAAGGCATGCTTTCAGAAATGCTACACAGTCACGAAACCCTCTTGGTGGATCCTCGGTCCTAGTGAACAATATTTGCTCCCCAAAAGTATCTGCAATCACCAAATATTCTATTCTGATGTCCTTCAGTAAAAGGATGGGAGAGGGAACTGCTGCTAGCCACAGGATTACTACAACTATTACTATAGCTACAATTAGTTGATGACGACGCTGCTGCTGATGATGACTGTCGTGTGGTGGAGCAGCGATATGTACGTACCTTGCACTTTGGGAAGAACATGGAGAAGGAGGAGAATGTGTGTTGCCTCCATGTGAGCAGCCTAGCTGCAGCTGTGGTTGTGGACATGTTTGTTGCCACATCCCTGAACCAGCTGCCAGAGGGAGGGTGGCCCACGGACCCTAGAGTGGTGTTGGTGGAGCGCCGGCACTGGGGTGGCGGTGGTGGCCACAGCTACAGCTGTTTGTGTGGCGGCAATTTCCTGCACAGCGACGAAGACCATCTTACACAGTGGAGCATGTCACACTAGACCTCGTCTAGACAGTTGTTTCTTCACTGCCCCCGGTATGTAGGGTCTTTGTGTTTGGACATATCAAAGGATTGTCGCCACCTGAAGCAATTGTTCCAGCAATTAGCGCGACTTGTGATCTGTGCCACAAAAGTCAGCGATGTGTGTGGGCCCCTCTCTCGACCTGCGCGCGCGGGAATATGCGAGGCGGCCGGTGCAGCTGTGGGCCCTAGCACCTCTACCCTGCCGTCAGAGGGAATTCGCGTTGCGAAGGTTTCAACAGTGTAATTACATGCAGTGAGTTATGCTGACGTCGATTTTGTAACAGTATTCCTTCTACGATCAGAAAAAAGCGATACATTTAATTATTTCTTTTTGATGAATTTTACAAGACCTGCGGCTTCCAAAACAGCGGAGATTGATGAGCTTTTCCCGCAAAATAAAAGAGAGATCTAACCTATGCAAATTGAATTTCATAAATAAACAGTACATTCTTTGCTATGTAATTGACACTGATCCGAATTTCGTGTGGTGAGATCCTTCCTCTCCAGCACACACTGAGTCTTTTTCCAGCCAGTTTCCAAGTGGGGAAGAGGGTGGCTGGCGTTTCCTAGAGTGGGAGGGGTTAATTAATTTATCGGTTTAATAAATTAGTCAATTAATTTGATATAAAAATGTGCTTGTATGAGTCCCTGGGGGTCATAAATCAATTAGCATCACAATAGATTACAGTGAAGGGTAGGGTTCATAAACCAATCATGTTTGCCCCCCAAATGTATGCAACGCATACAAAGTTTGCCAGAACGCCCATTACCCTACTACTTATAAAATAGTCTTGCACACTATTCTCATATTTCTAGGAATACTATGTCAGAATAATTTTTAGAGCGACTTAAATGTTATTTCATGGTGCCCATCATTTCCTCTAAGAGTAAAAAGCGTGAGCTATTTTCGGAAAGTCCAAGGTCACTCTGTTACGGATTTTTGCTGATTAATAAAATAGTTTCACGTAACTTTACAAGCTGCTAGCAAAGGTAGTTTGCGAAAGGATGGCACGAAACGTCAGTAATGCGATTCTGCTTTTTCCGTAAACGCATTGGATGACAAACGTGGAACCGTCCGTCCCACGGAAGGATTCTGTACGTGAGGTGCGTCTTAATTCTTCGTCGATAGCGTTAAACGTTTTGACCCGGTAGTGGCGGTTACATAAAGCGGTCGCCTCGAAATCGACCCGGGTACTGGCCGTCCGTCACGCGACAGCCGCCCAGCTGGCCTCGGCGACCGCCTTGTAACAAACCGTTCTGACCAGCACATTTACACGAGATATTGCACGGGAAAAGCTATAAACAACATATTTGTTAGCACATGCAGCACACAGAGTAATATTTATCACAACAGCAGCTGCTAGGTCACGGTACGTCCTTCCGTTATCGTCGTCGAAGTGGAAATGCAGTTTCAAACTAGTGGTTACAACACAGTGGAAAGGAGCAGTACACACACTTGACAAGGGCAGAACGTAGCACAGTGCAGCAATTTCTGCTATGGTAAGCAAGGCACGCCTGAGTGGACAGTTTCTCTGCCACACAAGGTGTTGTTCCTTGACAGATTTGGACTTCTGTGGTCTTTGGAACCGTGACCTTCAAACACCTAATATAGACAAAGTTTTACTGGTAAGTGACCTCGATGGGTGGTCAAGCACACTTTCCTGCACTTTAAAATAATTTTTATTCTGTTTTACCTGTTCGACTTCTCATAGTCCCCTCGGCGGTAGAAATTTTCTTTATGCAGGTTACTCGTAATAAAAAAGATTGTATTGGCTTCAAACGGGCAGCTCAATCCACGGAATCATTACAAGAAATGTGATCGGTCGTCACATAGCAACTTTAAAAAGTTAATGTACGAATACAGAGCGCTTTAAAAGAAACCTAAAATATTTAGTATTGACAGACTAGACGCGCGGTCTTGGGCGCTTTGTCACGAAACGTGCGGCTGTCCCCGTCGGAGGTTTGAGTCCTACTTCGGGCATGGGTGTACGTGTGTGTGTGTGTGTGTGTGTGTGTGTGTGTGTTTTGTCCACAGCGTAAGTTAGATTAAGTAATGTGTAGGATTAGGGACCGATGACCTCAGCAGTTTGGTCTCATAAGACCTTACCACAAATTTCCAATTTTTTTATTGGCGGACTCCTATTCTGTTCATTAATTCTTTTGCAGAACCAATTGATTCACTTATTAACTATATCACATTTTATGTTATACCTGATTTCGGCAAATCTTCAGTGCAGCAATGTGATCTTGCAAGGCTTTCTCACAAATTGCTTTTGTTTCTGCATGCCTACTTGTTACAAATAATCTAATGCACTTTGTTGTCTACGCAACACCTAAATGTTTGTGATAATCCATTTGATTAATATGGAAATGGAAAGGCGTATACGATTTTTTTTATTTATCCGCACTCTACAGACCCATCTAAGGTAGAGTCTGTGAAAAGAACGCAGGCATAACAATCCTTTCGTAAACACGCATATCTTTGAGACACTCTGATGAAGTAGGTGAGTTCTTCTACGTATATCTGTTTCGGAAGGCGAATGCGTGCGGTTGTGAGGCCACACGTCGCCGACAACTGTTGCCGGAGAGCGCTGCGGCTGCAGAAGACGTTCTGAGTGACCGCCAGCCACGGCACACGCGTGCTCCAGCGCGGGCGTTTCGACGTCGGCGCGCCGCGCAGCGGGTCGCGGTGGGCCGGCAGGTCAGTGACTGCGCCGCGGGCGGCGGGCGGCACACACGGCCACCCAGTGGGCCAGGCCGCGTGCGCTCGCCGTACACTACGTCGAGTCGTTCGACGTGTCTGCGCACAACTCTACGGTGCAGGCAAACCTGCGCGTGTGCGCCTAGTTGTTAGTTGACTGTTCAGGTAAATCGCAGTGCGCCCCCCCCCCCCCCCACACACACACACTTCCGACAGAATGATGTCACCAGGTCAAAAAGAGTGCATCGAGGAATTCATTCAAATCCGCCGCAGTCAACCTCCTCTGTGGCTAGTTAATCGCAAGGAGTACCCAGATCGCGAGTGCTAACAACTGGCGCGATCGAAACCAACAGAAAAAAATGAACCTGCTGCCAGCTGCTCTCCAAAATAAACAGTACTATACAGCAGTTGCAAACCTTTAAGAGAATGCGTTACGGTGGAATCCTCGAATTCAGAAGACAGTAACTAATGGTACCTTGTTCGTGTCTCGAGAATAATGGCGACGTTATCCTTTGAAATAATGGCTGATTTAGATTATTGTACCGTATCGTATTGCAGTAGAGTATTCGAACACTATACTGCAGGCTGTTCCAGCTCGTCGGCTCCGATGTGAGCCGCGGAGCGCTCCTTGCTCTAGGGAGCCGTGTCGCTCGCTGTGACCATTCAAGTGGGCCGGCAGGCCGGCACGTGGCACGGCTGGCTGAGGCAGGCGGCAAGGCAAGCGTCTTGACGTGCCAGCCGCGTCTTACAAGATCGACAACCTCATACTCTTAGCTGCTAAGACGTGGTGACATGCTACACCAGGAAATACGATGCTCAGGAAATAAATAAGCAACAACTGTTTTACAAGAAATTGCATATTAAATTTATTGGGCCTCTGTAGCTTGACATTTTCTTTTCATTAAAAGATCGGAAATATCAGGCATCAAAGTGTTCGCAGCGTTAATGCGGAGGATGGCCTTCATTGTTGCATCCTGAAGAAACGATCGTTCCTTACTTTTTACTCTTTTCATTGCTGAGAAAAGCTGCTCACAACAATGCGTAGATCCAAACAAGCACATGATCTGAGAGGCATTGTTGTGAAGCTTGGGAAATGTTTTTCGCTGTAATGAACGATACCATCGTGACAAATCCAACGTGTTGTAGTACCTCTCTTTCAACAAAGTTGAATTTTGCAAATCAATAACGTCCAATTGAAGTGACGATGACAAGTCATCGGGGGAAACTGAAAAAGGAGTGCTGAACACCTTTAGTTCCATTTCCAAACTAGTGAGGTTTCGGAATCGTGTTTCAAACGACGTGATGAGTTGCTTTAACTTTGCTTGCTAATCGCCGAAAGTAGTACCTCTAGGTAGTTTTAAAGAAGCAAGACGACTGAAAAACGTTAAATGTCCATTACTCATCTGCCTCTCAAATAAACGTAACTTTTCCGTGAACGCTTTGATCTGGTCGTGCATGTCAACGATTAGCTGCCCTGAATTATTCAGATGCAGAGTTATGTCAGCTAGAAACGCCAGGTCTGATATCCATTTTATATCTTTCGGACAACGCATTTCTTCCTCTTTCATTTCGAGAAAAAGGGATATTTCCTCATGAATGGCAAAGAAAACATCAAAAACTTTTCCCCGACTCAGCCAACGAACTGTACTGTGGTAAGGCATATCCCCATACTGCGCTTCCATATCTTTCAGGAATCCTCTGAATTGGCGATGATTCATACCGTGACGCCGCACAAAATTCACACACTTCACGACATCTTTCATTACGCCACCTAGCTCTACTGTTTCAGCACTCAGTGCCTCTTGGTGAGTAAAACAATGAAGAGGCCAAATGTCTCCCGAATTCGTCCCTCAGTTTATTTTTCAAACGAGAAGCAAAACCTTGGTGACGCCCGATCATTTGTGGTGCAGCGTCTGTCACGACTGAATGGAGCTTATCCCACGGCAAATTCATATTGTCCACTGATTCACAAGCAGCTTCAAAAATGTCACGTCCTGTTGCGGTGTAATCGAGTGGTACCACAGCCAAGAGTTCTTCAGTTACTTGCAGCTCCATGTCGACACCACGCACAGAGACTGCAAGCTGAGCACAGTCCGATATGTCGGTACTTTCGTCAAGCGCTAGCGATAATGCAACGAAGCTCTCCGCCTTTTTCCTGAGCTGTGTCTCTAAATCCGCTGCCATGTCCAGGATTCGACGAGACATTGTTTGCTTCGACAGGCAAACCCCTTCAATTGCCTGCACCTCCCTTGGAAACAAACATTCTGCAACTGCTACCATGCACGATCGAGTGGTCCCACCGAAAACGGCTTGCCAATCGTCGCAGTGATGTAAGCGACCCTGTAGCTATCTCGAATTGCAGATTCAGTAGTGTTTTCTACGCTCTCATCCCCATGAAAATTATGAACGCGTTACAGAACACGAACATCTTGCAGGTTTTGATATCCTCCGTATTACGAAACCGTTTTTAAACTTACGTCTCCTGGTATGTCGCTCTTAAGCCTGGCTACCAGTTCTCTGCGTGCAACGCCTTCTATCTGATCGTAGTGCGCTGCGTGAAGACGTGTATAATGTCGTATATTGTACCTCTTCGCAGAATTAAATACTTTATGACATACAAGTCACTGTGGACGACCATCCCTCTCAATGAATAGAAAGGTATCCTCCAATAGAAGTACAGGGCTCCCGTGGCTAGTCATAGCTGCCATTGAACACGGATTGTTGCGTCAGTTGTAACTGCATGCGGCCAGGGGGCAGTGAGTTCGCTTTCCCCCTCCATGCTGGCTCCGAGCTGCCGCAGTGAGCGCTCCGGAGCGCTCCGGCTCCCTGGAGCTCGGTTGGGAAAGCCTGCTATACTGTGTACACGGAGGAAAGCTTACAAAGAAGAAAGGAGGATTCGTGTTCAAAGTCCCGTCGATGACGAGATCGTCTGATGCAAGATTGGGGAACCGACGGGAAAAGAAATTAGCAGTGTCCTTTTCAAAGGTAACATCCCACCATTTGCCCGAAGCGAAGTAGCGAAACATGAATCCGAACAGCCAGCCAGGCGGCGGTTTGGTCTGCCATCCTTCCTGAACTGAGCTCAGTGTGGTAACCAGTGCACTTCCTCGTTCACTGAAAAGACAACACTTCGCAATGTCAGTAGCAATCATCAGAAGCATCAGAAGCTCCAACTTGAAATACAGGTATATTGCAGTTTTGTAAATCATACCGGTCCGAGCCGGCTGCTGTGGCCGAACGGTTCTAGTCGCTTCAGTCCGGAACCGCGCACCTGCTACGGTCGCAGGTTCGAATCCTGTTTCGGGCATAGATGTGTGTGATGTCCTTAGGTTAGTTAATTGGCTTTAAGTAGTTCTAAGTCTAGGGGACTGATGAATTCAGATGTTAAGTCCCATAGTGCTTTGAACCATAACGGTACACTTGCACTACAGGTGATGAAGCTAAGCTCTTCACGTCAGGTATTTTCCTGAACTGTTAAAGACACCGTAATTCTGTTATCACTCAAATGAATTGTGAAAAGGTCCTCACTGCAGGACATACGGTCTTTTTTCATAGTTACATTAATTAGTAAGATATCGATATCAACTTCACTTTTCGAAATGCAACTATAGTAATTTCTGTTGGTAGGATACAATGGAATTTCACTCTTCAAAATCCAATTACTACGGTTTCGGAGAAATAACAATATTTACTACTTAGGATTTATCTGGTACGAATAAGAAACAGACTGCTGTCTTATGCTCAAGTTCGTAGTGACATATGCAACTATCCCCTCCGACCGATGGGGCGCTCCAATTCGACTAAGAAAGTCTGCTTACAAACGTGGAATAGTGGGGAAAAGTTTACTTTAAAACTGATACTAATCACATTTCGCGAGGTGCGGTTGGACAGACACACCAACTGGAAGGCGAAAGAGTGGCATCTAATGAACTACTACAGTAGTTCTGCTGTTGTTCCTGCCAGAGCCTTGAAAAGCGTACGTCAAAAATTCAATGGATTTGTAAAAAGGGTCATTAGGGTACAAAGACTATTAAATAGTAACTTTATGTAAGTAGTTCACTGTCAAGGTACACACTAACACTTTAAAACTCATCTGAAACAGCAACAAAAAAGCAAATGAGAAAAGTACGTCGTCCTTGAAATTTCATTTGTCATCAACTGTTAGAAATGCCCACCACATATTCTACTACATGTTTGCAATTGCTGGTGCAAAGACTTCTGAAATACTAGAGATTCCTTCGATATCACTGCACATGCCGCAACATTTTGATGTTTTAAGTCCTCTTCGGTCATCGGAACATGTGGAAACTTCATCTTAGTGGGAACTTCATCTTTGAGTTTGAAAGTTGGACGTTTCATATGCTTTTTGTTGGAAAGTTGGCTACTGCTTCTGCTGTTGCGTGCATACACAAACAGTCTGAGAGATTATTATCGCGAGTGGTAGCGAGCGAGCAGTTGTTGGTAGCACTCGGACGCAGAGAGAAGCCGCATCAGGAGAGACCCCAGCCTACCCTGACCGTACTGATGGCGCCAGAGGAGTTTTTGGTATTAATCGAGGATTTTTGGTAATTTGCCTTTCTTTGCTGCACGTAGTTGTTGCTTGCTTGCGCAATGGAGGGATTTTGACAGATTTGTATATGCATACATTAAAAGTAATATTTGTATCTTCGTTGTGACCAAATACGTGATTATTGATTACTGTGACGGTGGAAAAATTGAAGGTTTTCCTAATCAAACTGTCCAAGGAAATGAAAGGTCTGAGTCAGGTCTGTCAGTGTACGAATCTTCCATTTTCAGAATATAGTAAATTAACGATTTTATTGATTCCTTTCATTTTTACACTGCATAAGGGTTGTCGACTGAACTCTACAGGATCATTTAATTTCTATAAAAATAAAACAAAGCAATAGTTGCATTAGTAGTCATGTGTAAGCATTACGCTCTGCATGGATCACAGTTTTTCTTTTGAAAGTTCCTGGATGCATTGTATTTATGCAGTTGCAGCGGCAAGACTAGGTAGGTAGTTGTCTGTCGCGTGCAGCAGCACTGCAGTGTAATTCTTAGGAGACGCTAGATAGTTTTTTTTTTTTAAATGACAGTCAGATACTACACAATTGACTTTTCATGATTTACAGGAAGCGTAATTAATTTCTGTTTTATTTCTCTATCAGAATATTGACATGTCGGAATAAGAGTTTTCATAATACAAGTTGTACGGCTACATATTAGATTTTCACGAGATTGCCTCGCAATTTTTTACGGAAAAAGTACAGGAAAAGTAATATTGTCAGAGACTGAGCTTCACAGCCGGCCGTAGAGGCCACATTAGGCGCTTCAGTCTGGAACCGCGCGATCGCTACGGTCGCAGGTTCGAATCCTGCCTCGGGCACGGATGTGTGTGATGTCCGTAGGTTAGTTAGGTTTAAGTAGTTCTCAGTTCTAGGGGACTGATGACCTCGGATGTTACGTCCCATAGTGCTCAGAGCCATTTGAACCTTTTTTTGGAGCTTCACAAATTTCCGTCCGTCTTTCACCAGTCTAATAATATTACAATTCTTGAGAAAGACTTTCAAGTTCACACCCGAGAAAAGAAGTCCAGAGGCGTCAAGTGAGGCGAACGTGCATTCCGAATGCAGCTAGCAGACAGAGGTTGGGTAAGCGCTGTCGTGGCCACAAGCGAGTAGCGAGCCGCGCACCCATCGTGCTGGCACCTCGTACATCTGCGCATTTCAAGTGGGACTTCCTCTGGGAGAGCTGGTACCACTTCAGTATGCAACTGAGCGAATCTTTTAATCGATGAGGGAGTTCCATGCGCCTTCTGCATTCTGCAGCCCGTTGGTTAATCTGCTAATGAGGTTACATTCGGTACGG
Organism: Schistocerca serialis cubense; assembly: GCF_023864345.2. Taxonomy (NCBI): domain Eukaryota; kingdom Metazoa; phylum Arthropoda; class Insecta; order Orthoptera; family Acrididae; genus Schistocerca; species Schistocerca serialis. Next base: position 107,119,764 of record NC_064641.1, read on the forward strand.
ACGGACGCTGTTTTGTTCACAAAACGCGAACAATGCTGGGATGATTTAAGGTCTTCAGGTTTTTCCGACGAGGCGTCGACGTCACAGAAAATCGGCTTTTCTGCCGCGTCGTACTTGCGCGATGTTTCGATCGCGTAACCCGCAATCTTCATCAGTGCTCCCTGAGGTTGAATCCATGCTTACTCGTATTTCTTTTTTTTTCACTTTTCATTCCCTCCTTTTACGGAGAACGGCGGACTGTTTTAAGGCTTTCAATGCCCTTTTCTGCCGACGGGCATTTTACAGGTTTTATTCTTTATAACTATTTTTCAATATTGTGCTGCGCATGTAGGTTGATTTTCTTCATTTTGGTTTCGCAATTTCTGATTTGCACTTATATACTTCTTAGTCATGAATTACACTACATCTGAATTCAGTATAAGTCAGGATTTTACATGGATTAGGAATAAAATAATGATAATAATAATAATAATAATAACTACATACATAAAACATACACTATAGTAATTTAGACAAGTAGACATAAAGCAACTTAGAGAAGTACGGATTAGAATAAAGTATAGGCGCACAATGTGTTATTACAATTTGGATCTTGGTACTTGACCGTTACAGGGTATTAGTTTAAGTTCATATGTAGAAAGGAAGAAGGGTTGGTGATTAATAGTAACGATAATTTATACTACAGGGAGGATGGACTGCTACTGTGCTGGAGATGATGTTTGAAATAAACATCTTTCAGTAATTACAACTACGGGACACACACACTATGGCGACATACACAACAGTACACCAAAACCAATTTGGAGAGGTGTGGGTGAAAATAAAATAAGATGACAGAATTAATGGAAGCAACTTAGCGAGTTGCAAGTGAAAATAACGTTAAACGATAAAATTAAGCTCACACTATGTTATTAAAACTGGGTGTTGGTACTTGACCATTATGAAGCAGTAATTTAAGTGAACATACGGAAACTGTAAGGGATGGTGTTTGTGAGCTGGGTGGACATTTTAAAGTGAAACGGAGAGTTATAAAGATCACAGCTAGCCCACTGTAATAGGTGCGGTTATGGATGTTTTATAGGCTCAGACAGTCGACCAAATTCTGTTGCGGGTATACTGTTTGTGATGTGGTGGTGTTTTTGTACGTTACAGGCAGCTGCGAGCTTGAATGAGTGCGCGCGAGCGCGCGTGTTAAGGTGTGCGTGGGTGGTCCGCGCAGCGCCAGGCGCTCCGTCCGAGGTACGCACCGGACGGTAGCGGCAACCGTAGTGTTTTCTAGCCGTAGCTGTTCCGACTGCTATGTACGTACGGCTATAGTAACAGAACAGCACAGTCCACAGGAAAGCTTAAATGAGGGCGATCAGGAGACTGAACGCCCGGTACAACTTAGAACACGTCACACAACTAAATTCCCACATAGGTATAAATACTGGACCTGTTTCACACTGGAGTCAGTCTCAGCGAGCACCAGATGGAGATACCGAGTTACGCGGATTACCGGCAGAAAACCCGTTTTCTCCAAGATGAGAATGCTGGGCCAACTTTTTCCAAGTAACATGTGGACAATAAGCCATAACATCTAATTCGTTCGCTACGCTCGTTGCAGGCTCGCTCCTTACCCTCCGCGTTGTATTCGTCTTTTTTCCAATATCAGTTTTTTGCACACTCGATGTACTGTCTTTTTTGCTGAACACCGCCTGTCAATAAAGGCTTTGTATGTACAATTAAACTTCGCGTTCCTTCTGCATTCTCCGTAAAGAAGTAGCATATCTTGCTTAATAGAATTTTGAAGCCTGAGACGCTGCTGAATTTGACCCCTTTTCAGTACTGCGTTTATGCACGACAGGGGTGTCGCCCTAGAATTAGGCTGTGCTCCCCACCAGCTGGCACTCGCATCCTTCACTGGGCTCCGACCGTCACGTGCTTCGATTCGTCTTCAGCGGCATCCACATTGTAACCGCACATAACGATTAAAACATTACGCGAAATACACTATCTGCGTAAAAACAACGTCAAGATAACGAGAGGACGTCTACAGGAGTAATCGACACCACTAAGTGTTGTCGCGAAGCTCGTTTTGTTACCGGCACCTAATTCTAACAGCTGTTCAAATAATACAACGATTCCCGAGAAAACTAATTCAACGCACTGCAGCAACGAAGACGCCCCACCCGAATCAGTTGAAGACGCCCCACCCGAATCAGTTGCACATCAGCTTTGGGGGCAGCCGTCATTTCCCGAGCCATAATTTGATTTTGCGTAATACATACATGTTCATACACAGGCAAATTGGAACACATCTGCATAATAATAATAACATCCATCCGTCCATATATACATAAAGGCCAAAATGTTCTCATGGCTCAATATCGTGCACGACTGTGGTGTTGTTTGTGCAGTTTAGCGTTCGCGTTGTTAAGGATTAAGGCAGGGAGCGGGTGACACCCAATCGAACAGCACCACGTGTAGCGACGGACTACACCTCCAACTAACAGAGCCATCACCGCGGGCAGGGCACATGTCACCACACCGCGATACACAGCGGAGAGTTTGGAATTTCATTCAGGACACTGGCGCAAAGTGTAGTGATCAGGAACATTACACCGACACCTCTCCTCACCTTGCCGACCAAATACTGGCGACACAAATTTTTAACCACTCGAATTCGAGCCTGTTACCATAGAGTTGAGCGCTACTATGAAGACGTGCGCCAAATGATTTCCTGTATAAATTCTCAGTACAAGTCAACATCATTTTAATTCCATTTGATGAGATAAAGAAAATGGTTCAAATGGCTCTGAGCACTATGAGACTTAACATCTACGGTCATCAGTCCCCTAGAACTTAGAACTACTAAAACCTAACTAACCTAAGTACATCACACAACACCCAGTCATCACGAGGCAGAGAAAATCCCTGACCCCGCCGGGAATCGAACCCGGGAATCCGGGCGCGGAAAGCGAGAACGCTACTGCACGACCACGAGCTGCGGACTTGATGAGATGGATTGTGATGAACGTTAACTCGCTCACATACCCACTGAGGTACTTAAACATCGGGCGACGTATGCGATGTAGACGAACATCGTAATTCCATTGTTAAAATTATTTAAGACTTACTTTTTAATGGTGATCTGTTCACAATTTTGTAGAGCACTGCTAAAAAAATTAAAAATATATTATCTAGCCATCATGATAAGAAATTTGTAATTATGGATTTTCATCTGTAAATCATAAACATGACAAAGAGTACACAGAGATACCGACATCCTGCCTGAAGAATTTCTTTTTTAATTCTTTTTTACATTTAGCATATTGCAAGCCTAATTCTTGTTTCCTAACATATATCACACACTTTTACCCAACACAAATATGAAAGGTACTTCAATTATCTGTAAAACTTCTATGGTTCTCTAGTTTGTATTGTATAATATGTAAATAAAAAACTTAATTAGTAATGTATTACGTTATATGGAATTATGTATCTATGTTTTAAGCTGTATAGAAGTCGATAATCTATCAACCGCCACAGTTCCAACTGGTGGTCGTACATAGTAGTCACTGTGTTTACACCGCTTCTGTCAGCTGTAAATTGGTGGTGAACATGAACACTTGTAATCGGTGCAACAGAGTTATGTTTATGTTTGTACGTAATGTTTTTACATCTAACATGCCGATGTAGTGTGATCTTCATGGTAGTGGGAAGTGTACATACAATGCGAAGCAACTTGCAACACTGATGGACAATATGATGTAAAAAAAAATTAAAGCATGAGGTATGTTTACATTACGTGACGAGACGGTTTCTCAAGTTGTAGTATCATCAATATAAAATTTTCCTATCGATTTCTGTTCGTCCTCTTGTAGATCCTACAATGACAGCATAGCTGTGTCGAAACCAGTCATCCAATAAAATGCTTTTTAGCAATCTTGGCCTGTGAAGTTTTCTTCAGTTATCATTAGATATGACAACTTTCTAAAATTATTTCAAGATTTTTAAAATTTAAAAAAAAAACTTTGCATAAGAATATTAAAATATTTGTACTCACGTAACTAAAACCTTAGACCTATAAAGCTTGTAACTCTGAACCCAACGCTATCACTATGGGTAATTTCTCAGACCCACCCACCGTGCTGATTTCGAGTCCATGCATCTGACTGTTTTATTCTATGACATACTGTTTCTTCGGCGATGTTTTATTTTGACGGACAACAAAAGATGAGTACCCAGTTCCAAGCTTTTTAGCTCAAATGTTTTAGTTATGTGAGTACAAATATTTAAAAATTGTTATGTAAAAACTTTAAAAAAAATTAACGTATCAGTGGATGTCTCAGTCGCCTGTTAGTGCCATGAAACAGGTAGTAATCTACATATACAGGACTAAATACAGCTGAAGCTGTCTATTAATACTCAAGACGACCTTTTCTCACAGTTGGAGGTGGTACTGGCTTCAGTCACGCAGCTTGAAGCTGTTGCCAATGGGCGGCGCGAGTGGGGATGCATAGTACACCCCGCGTGCTCTCCTGTCCCCCTCCTACCAGATCAGTACTGTGACCGCCCCAATAACTGCCCGCATTGAGAATGACTCGTCACCCTTGGTCGACTGGGAGGTGGTTCCAAGGTGTCGCCTGCAGAGAGAGACCTTCAGTGAGGCCGACGAAAATGTTTCGGACGCTGTCTATGGCTGACAAAGATCGTGACCTCGACGCAGTCGTTCGCCCTGTACCAGAGAAAGCCTCTCGGTCCGCAAGATCATATAGGGTGGGATTACTGGAAGTTGGGAGCTTCAACACTACACATGTAATGGGCCTCTGCAGGATACGGCTGCCAAGGCAGGGAAGAAATCCTGTGTGTACTCTATGTACACACTGGAAAGAGTGCTTCTGGATCCCATGGAGAACACATGGTGCAGCCAACTGTAGGTGCTGGCTCATGTAGGTACTAATTATTTGTATAGCATTGGATCAGACGACTCTCTCTGGTTTCGGGCGGCTATCCGAATTGATGGAGACTACGAGTCTTGCTTGTGAGATGAAAGAGGAACTCACCATCTGCAGCATCGTCGACAGAACCGACTGCGGACCTTTGGTACAGAGCCCAGTGAAAGGTTTAAATCTGAGGCTCAGATGGTTCCGCGACCGAGTAGGTTGCAAATTACTTGACTTGCGTCATATGGTGGTGGGGTTTCAAGACCTGCTTAATAAGTCAGTTGTCCACTACCCGCAGGAGGCGGATACACAGGTATCGTGGCTGTGAGGAAAATTGACGGAGCGGTTCAAATGGCTCTGAGCACTATGGGACTTAACATCTTAGGTCATCAGTCCCCTAGAACTTACAACTACTTAAACCTAACTAACCGAAGGACACCACACACATCCATGCCCGAGGCAGGATTCGAATCTGCGACCGTAGCAGCCCCGCGGTTCCGGATTGTAGCGCCTAGAACCGCACGACCACCGCGGCCGGCTGACGGAGCGGTTTTTAAGGTTAGTGGGGCTCGGGAAAGTGCAGAGAGATCTTCAGTCTCAAAGGATTCAGGGCGATCACAGGAACCAACAATTAGTACTGTAGTTGTGAACTGTCGTAGCTGCGTTTGGAAAGAACCATAACTCCAAGCGCTAATAGAAAGCAATGAAGTTTAAATCATTATAGGTGGTGAAAGCTGGCTAAAGACAGAAGAAAGTTCAGCCAAAATTGTTACACGTCACCTAACAGTTTTCAGAAAGGATGGATGAAGTACAGTTGGTGGCGGCGTGTTCGTTGCTGTTAGAAGGTGTTTATCTTGTAGCGAACTTGAAGTAGACAGTCCCTATGAGTTGGTATGAGAGGCTGTAATGGCCGAACACAGTAGCATCGAATTCACCGAAAATAAATGCAAAATTCTTATATTAAAAAAAATCGCTTGATGCCTTCCTAAGAGACAGCCAGTCTCCACTGCTTTCTAATCTGACTACGTAAGGGTAGATCAGATGCGGTTTAAATTCAACGAAGTAGTATCGACAGGAAGTTAGAGATATATACCAAACAAATTAATGAAAGGTGGTACTGATCCTCCTTGGTAGACGAAACAGGTGATAACACTGTTGCAAAAGCAACGAAAAAACCTGCCAAATTTAGAACACCAAAAGATCTCCAATATTTGGCGCTGTTTTACTAAGCTCGAAACTTAGCACAGACTTTAATGTGAGACACTATTTACAGCTTTCATAATGAAATCCTATCTCGAAATCTGACAAAAAACCCAAAGTGCAATTATTAAACACAGTTTTCCGAAATTTCTTCGCCCAAGAAGACGAAGTATATATTCCAGAACTAGAACCAAGAACAACTGCCGACATACGTAACTTAGAAGTAGATATCCTCGGTGTAGCGAAGCAGCTTAAATCCGTTAATAAATGCAAAGTCTCCAATTCAGACGGTGTATCACTTACGTTCCTTACCGAGTACAACAGCTCCAAACTTCGTAATCATACACAACCGTTCGCTCGACGAAAGATCTGTACCAAAAGACCGCACATGCCACACCAATACGCAAGAAAGTAAATAGTAGTAATCCGCTGAATTAAAGACCCGTACCACTGACATCGATTTATAGTAGGATTTTGAAACATACTGCATACTTTGTTCGAACATTATGAATTACCTCGAACGTAATGGTCTATTGGCAAATGGCTCTGAGCACTATGGGACTTAACTTCTGAGGTCATCAGTCGCCTAGAACTTAGAACTAATTAAACCTAACTAACCTAAGGACATCACACACATCCATGCCCGAGGCAGGATTCGAACCTGCGACCGTAGCGGTCACGCGGTTCCAGACTGAAGCGCCTAGAACCGCACGGCCACAACGGCCGGCGAACGTAATGGTCTATTGACACACAGTCGCCACAGATTTAGGAAATATCGTTCTTGTGAAATACAACTAGCTTTTTATTAGCATGATATTACGAGCGCTATCGATGGGGGATCTCATACTGATTCCGCATTTCTAGATTTCCAGAAGACTTTTGAAACGTTCCTCGAGGCTTCTAATCAAACTGCGTGTCTATGGGCTATCCCTTCAGCTGTGCGACTGATTCGTGAATTCTTGTCATTAACGTCACAGTACGTAGTATTCGACGGAAAATAACCAAGAAAACAGAAGTGATGTCTGTGGTTCCCCAAGGAACCGTCGACTAATTACAAAATCCGGTCTACGTGCCAAAAATAAAAAATTTCGTTTTATTGTCAAAGTATGGGCTATCTGCCTAACCTTCGTCAGTAAAAACCGGGCTATCTAGTAATCAGTGTGGAAGTGGTTTAAAACATTGCCACCAGAATGCGCCAGGTGCTAAGTGCCACCTGTCCTGAAACAAAATCCGGGATATGTGCCCGTGCCGTTGTTTCTAGTTTGAAGTTCGATTGTGTTAGTTCTGTCTGTCGTGTTTACTATTGTGGTTTATGTGGTGGATGAAACAAGAAAACGTCGGAAAAGGGGGCGAGGGTAGTGTTTCCCAAATAAATAAGAAGCTAAGAGCCAAGGGAAAACCATATGAGAACAATAAGAAAGTTACTGTACTGAAAAAGCAACCTCCACCTGATCAGGTAAGTGTATATGATAACTTTAACGCCTTAGGACTAAGGCTTTTTTGAAGAACTTCGCTTGATTATGATTTTTCTGTGGCGTTTTAAGATAACCTATGTTTAGATTATGCAGACCACGTTAGGTTATGTTTGACTTGGTTCCTGGATTATAGTAGACCTACTAACTGCAGAGTAGCAAACAAACAGGTTATTCGTGGCAGTCACAAATTATTTAAGCCTCTAATTCCCGTGTTTGTTTGTTGTAGGTTTCGTGCCAGTGCCGCTATCAATGTGGAGACGCTGCACTGGAACACAAATTAAACATATTCAATCAGTTTTACGAATAGGTGATAATGTTAAGCAAAACTCTTATTTGATGGGAAACGTAAGTGTATGCGGTGTTAGAAGAAGGCGTCGTGGTTCTTACGAAGAACCCGAGGAAGTCGCAGACAGGCTAGTGTTTTCAGGTTTGAAAAAAAAAAAAAATCTGGAAATATGCAAAATTACCAGGCGAAGAGTGGAAACTTTGGTAAAAGCAAAAAAGAGTGATGGTGTTACCTACCTTTAACGTAGAGGAAATAAAAACAAAGAAAGGAAATATACAACTGCTGACGTAAAACTCATTGTTGAGCACATCAAAAGTTTCCCGAAGGACGAAAGACATTACACAAGGGCTAAAAGCACCCTTCTATTTTTAAGCCAAGATTTAAATTACAGAAGGCTTTTGTTACGCTTTATCCAAACACAAACATTAGATGTTTGTACTACAAAAAAGTATTAAAAGAACACTTTCCCAAACTGAGATTTCACCGCCCAAGGAAAGATACCTGTAATACATGTGATCTGCTTAAAAGTAAAATGTTGAATGACTCAACCAATAGAGCTGTACATCGTACTTCACTAGAATTTCATTATAGATGCGCTGAAAAAGCTACAGAAGAGATGAAGCGTCATCATGTATATTCTACAACTCCTAGAAGTGGTACGTGCACAGTATAGATTTACAATAGTTTTTCTCTTTGCCAACATTGTCACACTGCCAAATGTATTATTTACGTCAACTTTCTTGTTACAATTTGGCATTGTATTTGGCAGATAATAATAACGGTTGTATGTTTCTTTGGCACGAGGGCATGAGTGGCAGGGGAGGCAACGAAACAGCGAGCTGTGTGTTAAGGCGGATTAAAAGTAAAATTACCCAAGAAAAAAGTTAATAGTGTGGTCTGACAACAGCTGCGATCAAAACAAAAATCAAATGGTATTGTTCCTATGGATATACTTGGTCTGTCATGATTTCTTTGACGAAGTTCACCACAAGTGTGTCGTCTCTGGACACTGAAACTTAATCTGTGACCGAGACTTTGCTCTAATTGAAAAAAGGAAACGAGAAGAAAAATGTGAAGTTCGTTTGTATCTTGTGAGAATTTTGTGTAATGTCAATAGCAAAACTCCTTTTCTAACCACTGTGGTGATTTTTATGACTTCTCCAAAGTTGCTAAAGAACACCTTATCACAAAAAAGTTAGAAATTTCCAAGGCCGTTTGGCTCAAAGTTTCCAAAACCAACACAGGACAAGTATTTACAAAAAAAAACATTCAGTGAAGTTGAAAAGTGGACACAAACGAATGTATTCGAAAAAGGTGTGAAGATGGAAACCTTATAAAGGCTTAATCTACCCCAGCTTGAACTAACAGCCAGATTGTAAGCTGAGAAGGAGGACTTAAAAAAGATGATACCTTATCTCAAACAAGAAAACAAACTGTTTTACTAAAATCTGACTGAGTAAACACAGTAGCCGTTTATAGACTGTAACATCGTAAAATTTTGTTTATAAAATAGTGGTAAATTAATACAAAATGTAACTTTTTAAACTTTGTAAAAAGGCATTTATTTTCAAATAAAACTTGTAAGAACACAGTAACGTGCTTGATTTTGTCTTTGTTCTTTAACTAGTTTGTTTGCTAACAACACTTCCGTAGACCTAACTGACCTTTCATAATAATATAGTTATCATAGAAAAACTGTAAAAGTAGTTTCCAATTTTTATAATAGTAAAATTATTATTATAATCCCTCCCACACACCTTTATTTACAAATATAAATGGTAGACTTAGCCCGGTTTTTACGAGAGAGAGGTTGGATATTAGAGGTTGGCGTATAGCCCTGTTCTTGTTTTTTTTTTTTCGATCAACAATTTTGTTGTTGTTGTTAAATATTTTACAGTAACTTTAAAAATGTTTGTAGATTAACTGTCTTCATTTGTTCAGGTTGTAACAAAATAAGGATATAAAAAAGGAATGCTTTCTGGATGTTTTTTGCGATTTCCTCAAAACAGCAGTTGTGGCACTTACCACGGATTTTATGATTAGTCGACAACTGTTATAGGCCCTCTGCTGCAACAGATCTACTAAAAAGACTGCCTATACTACGCTTGTCCGTCCTCTACCAGAGTATTGTTGTGCGCTATGGGAACCTTACCAGACAGAATTGAGACGGAGGACATCGATGAAGGCCAAAGAAGATGAGCTCGTTTTGTATTATGGCGAAATATGTGAGACAGAGTTATGAATGTGCGGGTTGGGGTGCCAATCATTAAAATTACGGCTGCGGCTGTATCTTGTCACAGAGTTTGGGTCACCAACTTTCTCTTCTGGCTGCGAAAATATTTTACAGTCACCAACCTACATAGAGAGAAACGACCGTCGTAATAAAATAAGAGAAGTCACAGCTCGGACGGAAAGACTTATGTCACGCGCTGTTGGAGAGCGGAACGGTAGAGAAATAGTCTGAAGGTGGTTCGAATAGCCCTCTGCCAGCCACTTAAGTGTGAAATGCAGAGTAGTAATGTACATGTACGTGGCAGGTTCGACTATTTACGGGCATATTATCCTTTCTTGTTAGTTTCAAGCAAAGCCCATTTCACCAGATCTAATTATGGCACAGAATGTTACAAACAGGACTTTTACTGACTTCATTATCAGATATAAACCTAACTTTGCGAGATAATTAACCTGCAAAGTACATTAGTGTGACTGCATCATTACAATACACGCCACAAAATTTAACTTATTTGGCAACGGACTTATCCATGGAATTACGAGTAACTACGAGAGAAGATAATCTTCATTTGCTCTTTTGGTATAGGGTCCGTTCTCTTTTCCAATAGCTTTTGTTTGGTCTCATATTTCCGGAACGAAACCACGGCATGGCAGCCTATTTCCGTGTGGTCTGCCTTGGCTAATGCTTTCTCTGCTCGTTTGGTCCACTGGTCTGCGTTGTTAACATCGAACTGGTACATACCGAACAGAAATGTTGTTAAAACAACGCCTCATTTCCGGCTTCCACCGATGACACTCGGAATATTTCGAGTGTCTATTGGATTGCTTCGGTTGCTGCAGATTAAGGGAGTTCCGTTGTAGTGTAACATACAAAAACTTGCGGTACCTCATCATCCAAATTCATCACATACGTCGTCAACTCAAAATCAAACACGACACTTGACATTGTACCTACTGCAACTACACTCCGTTAGCGATCTTCTTCCTGTTCGATCAGCGACAGGCGTGCAGCAATAAAGATTGTCAGTAACCCTCCTCCTGATCTATAATTTCTCCAATTTTTTCGAACTTCACACGGAACACACATTCTGGAAACTTTAACAGTAAAGCCGTGCGTCTACCACCATGTCTCTGTTTTATCGTCTGCCACTGGAATTGTGGGCAGTTTCCGCAAAACCAGCTTTATGCATTTTTTTAAATAGTTTTAATTTTTTTAACACATACTCTTCAGCATCCTCTACAAGCCTATGCAGCCAGCTTCAGCATAACTTGCTTTATTCCTAAATTGGGAGCACAGAGAATACAACCCGTTTTTGCCAAACTTTCCTCATGCGTATGTAGCAGTCTTTTCAAAACTCCCTTTATGGTGCTTCGCTTTTCAAAGACGTAAGTGGCACTGCTGCGTCTTCTCATAATTTGTTTAGTGTTGAACAGATGTCTGAACAAGTATTTTTCTGACTCTGTTATAGCACTCACTCCTGGAGCGGTAGAGTGTAGCGCGTGCTGAAAAGTAATGCCTCCGAATTTTTTACGTGCAAACTCTTAAAGCATTTACTAACATTCTACATCTTTATTCTTCATATCTACACATTTGAAGCTCTCTGCCTTTAGACGACTCCGAATTGTGATGTGTAACACGGCGGTGAGTAACGAACTACGCCGATGCATGACAAACAGCGTCCTCCGAATGGGTTTCGAATTCGAAGACTTTATCCACACATGAAGCATGACAATGCCAGACACACACGGGCGCTGTGTCATCAGCAATAGTCCGAAGCCTTGGGCTCACTGTCACAGATCGTCCTCCATACAGTCCCGACTTGGCCCCATCCGATTTTCATCGGTTTCCAAAACTCAGAGCCCTTAAAGGACTTCTCTTTGACAGTGAGGAAGCATTGCAGGCACAGGTGAGATTGTGGCTCCGTCAACAAAGTCAGACATTGTACAGTGACGGTATTACCAATCTGGTCTCTCGTTCGAAGAAATTTGTTCAACGCCAGGGTGACATGTAGACATGAAGAATAAGGATGCAGAATGCTAATACCGTTCGTTATAGCTGAAAAGCTTTAAGAGTTTTCACATAAAAATTTCGGAGGCGTACCTTAGTATTATACTCCGCTTGCTTACACTGAGTTACCGTATTTCAATAATCTATTACATTCTGCAAGACACAAGAACAAAAAGACCCATTCCTTCTGTCATATATGGATATCTCAGCACCTGATGGACATGTTGTAGATACTACTGAAGCTAACGCCTCTAAATCAATTCCTATTGAGTATAAGATAAAAATTTGGTGATGGATCCTTAGTACAAGTTTGCCTTGCTACATTTAAGAAAAAAACATGTATTGCGGGATCTCGCTCATGGGACTGCACTACCGGAATGAAGAGGTGACTCGAGAGCAACTCAAGCCGACATAGGAATCACGCACCAAGTGAAAGAGTACATTTTGGAGTACAGTGATTGTCATTTTGTCATTATAGCAGAGGGGAAAATGAGGACACATTACATGAAAATATAATGTGGGAATTTTTTTTTGCAAAGAACAAAGACAAGTAGACAATGAAAGCTGTTCTGTCTTTAAATTTAAGACAGTGTTCGAAACGAATTTTAATCTCGGCTTTGATAACCCTCACAGTGACCCCAGCTCAACAGGCAAGGAGTTCGAACTGAAATTAATAAAGGTCGCGGAAACTGAAGTGACTAAAACCTACCCGTGTTGCGCGAAGCCCATACAAAGAAATTTCACATCATCATGAACACCTACTCTGACGTCAATGTAAAAGTTGCCTTTTACATGCAACAAAATCAGCCTCTGCCAAAGCTCTCTACTGGAGAAGTGTTTAACGCACGACAGCTATGGTTCTGTAACCTGAGTGATAGTACTTTGTTTTGGTCAACCTATCACTACAAACATATTCCTCCATACATGGCTTGAAAGAAAAGCTGGAAGAAGTGTAAATGAAATCCCATCTGCAATATATTCCCTCCTACATTATTTCGAAGAAAGGACTAGAGACAATAGTCAACGAGGAGTAAACTTGATCTTTCTTCAGACTTTTGCACCACCCAGAACAAGAATTCTATAACGCTCTGTATGCTGACACATTTTACGGAACGCACTAAAGTATTCTCTGAACTTACCGACCATTTTCCCATTCAGAACATAACTTCATGACACTGGATCGTGTATTGGGCAGCGATAAGAAGGAACATCGGAAGAAAGAAGAGATCATGTATCACGTCGTGAGTACACGAATATTCTAGCGAAGTTTGGAAAGATGCTGGTGTGGGGAGAAGACTGGTTTTCCCATGACGTCGGATTTTTAAAGCAATCTTGAAGTCTACCTTCCCTTTCAAAATGACGGATGTGCGAGAAGTAATTTACAGCCAGACAAAAGGTAAGATTGAATGTGGTGATCAAACGACGTATCTGTGATGTTTTGAAGAAGAATACTCATTCAAAGCCATGAAACGTTATTCGCAAGGAAAAAGCATGTGAGGAATAGAAGTATGATGTAAAGAAGTTACAGCGTTTCCTTATCATTCCTACGGATGCTGCAAGTTTCTACAAGATCATGATAGCTAACTGACAATTTATCGATAAAAGTCCCCGAAGTTGTGTAGACGAGAAAAAGAAATATTATTTTAAAATTTTACAGTGAAAAAGAGTCATTTAATATTCAGGTATCACTGTTGGTAAGTGCAAAGCGAAATTTAAAAAAGAAAACTGATTTTCTACTTCCAGCAATTGATAAACTACCAAAAATTTTATGTACATGCAAAGACTAACATAAAACGTATTCAAAATTGTACAAAATATGCTAACTGTAAAAAAGAACTCCTATGAACTTGATTGTTAAATTAAAAAATTTATTCTTGTAAAGTTTATTTATTTATTGCATAACGCGAGTTTTGCAAAAACGGTCCCCAATTTAAATTTCCCTGACGCTGTCGTGGTTTTGTAAATCTACCGTATGTAGAATGCAAACTGCTAGAGTTAAAAGTCTCGTCTACGATGAGATCGCCAGTGACTCAATAGAAGCTCAGAACTGACACAGGTGGTAAAGGAAGATTATTGCACCCTCATCAAAGGGACTACCGCGGCACTTGCCGTATGGGCCGGAATGGAGTGGATCGCCCTCTTCCAGTGTCTCAGCACTGTCTCAGCATGCTCGGTCACAAAGATCCATGAAGAACAGCCTACAGAGCTCATAACACGTGTGCGAAATCAATAGGCCCAGTGCCTCGTTCGCTTCGATGACTCGCATTTTGGATTGTGTCTGTTAACGTTGTTTGTCCCAATTAATTTCTTTGATGCCTAATTTTAGAGATAATTTTCCGATACAAGTATTATGTGAGCATACGTATGTTGCAAATAGCATGTGCATTCATTATATATCTGAAGCTGAAATGGCAAGAGAGTAACGGAAAACTGATATGTAATATAAGGGTGATATACCACTGCAACAACATACTGTCAGCATACACCCAACACACAAAATATTTGTTTACATTTTAAAATAAAGTAAATTTACGTACACTGATAATGCCACAACTGAGGTGCAACATTTTCGGCAAACGCAAATAAACAACCGTGTTCTGGTACAGGCGGACCCTGTCGGTTGGTTTGGGTCTAAGGGACTGAACAGCAACATCATCAGTCCGTCGGTCCAGCGATAGTTCATCTAGAGTCAGCGACGTCCTCCAGGAATGACAGTGGATGATGAAAGTATGCACGAGTGGTCAAATCGAGGTATTTGCCGCAGTACTAATGCCATAGCCGAGAAACAGTTTACGGAGAAATAAACGTAACTTGGACGGGTCGGGCCGGTACATAGGCCAGAGCAGACGAGTGAGGGGTCTTCCAGGGCTCGTCTGTGGCAAGAGACTCCCCATCCGCAGCCGACGCCAATTCAAGCTCCAACCCATTAAGGGCGAAGGCAGTTACAGATTAAAGAATGCCTTCCTGTCGATAAGATACATAATAGGAAATATGAGAAGGGTAAATACGTCAGCCCAACGAGGTGAGCAGAACACTCGAGGAGGCAGAGTCGTGTTATTCCCCTCCCTCCGCCGGTCGCCTGCGCGGTACCCGTGAGACACACCCGGCCAGCTAGCGCGCCATGCGTGCTGCCTACTTCGGGACAAACGTAGGCGGCTGCGTCTACGTCTGAGAAGGAAACCAGCAACGTTCTGCGACACTCGAGTGAATGGTGACTTGCTACAACAGGATTTTCTTTCTGTTCCTTTCTCTGCCACTTTTCAGCTCATTTCAATTATCTTCCTCGGTTGCGACCGTGGAAGCATCTTCTGCTCATTTGCTAGTTTATGCTCAGGCACGAGTAGCGCCGTATTCTAGTGTTTCTAAAGTTTCTTCGTCCTAAAAAGCGTCGACCACCTACTGCAAAACTATTTAAAATTACGACAGTAGACGGTTAAACTACTCTTCTTTTTACCTATAAAGAAAGGAAGAAGTTGGGAATTTATCGTTCATTCGACGACGAAGACATCAGAGACGGGACACAATCTTGCCCTGGAAAAGAACATCCATATTGTCCTTTCCAAAGAAAACACCCACAATTTCCATAAAATGTTAAGAAAACACAAATCTCGATGGTCCATCTTCGCCAACTTGCTGGGAGCCCTAACAAGGAAAAGGGCATCGTATTATCAAGATTCGAAGAACCTTTTTCAGAATTCAGACGAGATAAGGCGGTCGTCGGAAAGAATTGAAACATTTGTCTTGGAAAATGTTCTGTAGTGATCACACAACCGAAGGGACAACAATTAACCTTTACCTATCACTACTACGTATCGTCAAACTGTCCAGAAGCTGCAATTATAAGAGTCGAGGGACAGTCATTGAGAAGGGAGTGAGACAGGGTTGTAGTCTATCCCCTACGTTATTCAATCTGTACAAAGACCGATTAGTAACGGAAAGCAAAGGGAAATTGGAAAAAGGGCGAAGAAGAAAAAAAACTTCGGCATTTGCTGATGACATTGTAATTCAGTCAGTGATGGCAAAGGATTTGAAAGGAAAGCTGAACGCAATGGACAGTGTCTTCGAAAGTGGTTATAACATGACCATCAACAAAAGCGAATCCCGGGTAATAGTGAAATTAAATAAGGAGATAATGAGGTGAAATAGGCTAGGATATGAGACACCGGGTAGATGAATTACGATATTTGAGCAGCAAAGTTACTGAAATCAGCTGAAGTAGAGTGGATATAAAATACAGACTGAAATAGCAAGAAATGTGTTTCTGAAAAAGAGAAATTTAACTCGGAATACGAATTTAAACATTATGCAGCCTATTTTTTGGGTGCATGTAGCCTTGTACACAAGTGAAACGCGGGTGGTACACGAACGACAAGAAGAGAATAGTTTTCGAAATGGGGTGCTACAGAAGAATGCTGAAGATCACACACGTTGCCCTGGTAATGGGGGGGGGGGGGGGGTTTGGAGGCTAAAAATTGCAGAGGGAGGCCCGAGTACAGTTTAAGCACGTTCAAACAAAAGTGGCTTCCAGTAGCTATGCAGATATGATTATGATGGCTCAGGATAAACTAGCATGGAGAGCTGCATAAAAACAGTTTTTGGACTGGAGAAGACGACGACGAAGTTATTTCCTATATAACAGGATAGAGTAGCATGGAGAGCTGCATCAAACCAGTCTCAGGACTGAAGACCACAACAACAACTAAAAAACACACACTTTCGACTGTGTGACGCAAAACTGGTTGTAATTTTCTGTAATTTACACTTTAAGGACCAAAACGAATGAATATACAGATAAATGGCTGAAACATGAGCTGAGAATTGACGAAAATCACGTATCAGAATGGTCTCCACTTTACGACCCTTAAGGAACACCCAGTATGGAAAATCACAGAACGCCACAGATGGACAAACTCACGACGACACGGAATCAGTAAAGTATCGATCACTTTGTGGACGAGCCAAGGGTGTCACAAGGCGCGGGGTGGAGAGATGTGGTACTAAATGTTGTCCAGAAGCAGATCCTATTTCACATTTGTGCTCTTTCGAACAGACTTCCTTTATTTTGATTACTATTTTGTTGTTATTTCATACTTTGAAGTTACTTATTCACTTCCACAAGCCTCATTCTTTCATTCCCTGCTCATCTTGAATCTAAGTCATCACACGTTCGCAGATATGGAGGTGTCACAGAACTTTTTTAAGTAATCCAAAAAGTATCGAGGCGGGATTAATAATATTAAAAGAGAGAGAGAGAGAGAGAGAGAAAAGTTAATATGCTGGTTTTTACGTTTCAGGTGTTCTACACAGTCTCCCCCACTTGAGTACAATGCACAGAACGTTCACAAAATGGCTCGAATGGCTCTAAGCACTATGGGACTTAACATCTGAGGTCATCAGTCCCCTAGACTTAGAAACTACTTAAACCTAACTAACCTAAGGACATCACACACATCCATGCCCGAGGCAGGATTCGAACCAGCAACCGGTTCCGGACTGAAGCGCCTAGAACCGCTCGGCCACATCGGCCGGCAGAACGTTCACACAACCGACTGAAACTCACAGGAAAGCCCATATTTCAGATGTCGTTCAATTCGTGCGTAACATGGGCTTTAGTGTCGGTGATGCCATCAAAGTGTTGACCCTTCATGTCAATTTCTGCGCTATATAGTTTTGCGCTACGTTAACATTTACAGCAAAAAGCCTCGTCACTGGTGACGAATTTTCTAGAAAGAATTGTCTGAATTTTGTATTTCAATCAAGTTGCGGCAGGCGTCCACGCGTCCTCGGTTTTTTTTTCCGGGAGTCAAGGTGGGCGGGATAAACTTTGCACGCACTTTCGTCTTCTTCGGATCATTCTGGACAATATCTTGACCACTGATGTAATGCACTATAGCCGCCAGTCCACCACTCACAACTTCTGGTCACAACTAACTGATGCACATTTGGTGTTAACAATTTTTAATTCAAACTCCCACTGTAGTTTCTGCACTGGCGTCACTTATATGCTAGTGATAGATGACCTGCGTATCGTCACCCTTTGAGAGAGAAATGATTCGTTGATTTAACTTCTTTGTTCTGGCCCTCAGCCGTGATACATGAGGAACAGCTCGGTGGAGACGTCCAGTTGCCTCTCGTGCGAAACAATAGACGTCCGGCAGTGCTGAGAGTACAAAGAGTGGGCCCGAGTGTGGCGTCACTCGAATGACGTTGTCAGCGACATCTCCAACAGCAACAGTGATGACAGCGGGGCAGCGGTGCTGACGATACCGCGGAGGCGGCCGTGACCACCCTCCAGCCAGCGGCGGCTCTCTGCTCAGCCGGCGGCTGCACTGCTAACTCAGGGCAGGCTGCCCCGTCCGGTGGCTAAAGAGCGGACCCCGTACTGCGTTCTGGAAAGTCGCTCCAGGTGTCACAGTTTCGCTGTGTAGGCTGTGGTACTGAGGCGAGACTATTTTAGTACACGAATAGCTGAGTACTTGTACACTCCAGACTATGTTCATTTAGGGCTTGAGGCACGTACTCTAAGCACTCCTTGCTGGCAAGCGAGGAAAAGCTTCTGTCGTTCCACTATTGTACTGCAGTGCCAGCTGTTGCTATACTGCACCCAACTATGCTTCGCAACACCTGTCGGCCGTGTTTTGCTTGGCAACACGTAACACTCTTGCCTGCCTGCGGCTGGCTCTGTTACAAATCACTTCTGCTCTGGCGTTCTTTTTGACCGAATACGATCGATACTTTACACCAGGAATCACATCGGTCTCGCTAATTTTTGTACTGATGGTGCATACATACTCAATTGATATCAATATGCGATTCCATATGGTTCTAGTTTTTCATGTTTCATTTCCTGTTTCGAAATTTGCCGACATTTTTTGTCTCTCCGAACCATTTGAAGAGTGAGATGATAGACTTCCTGGAGGAAGAGGAGGAGGAGGAGGAGGAGGAGGAGGAGAGGGGGACTGTTTTTGTGAGGTAATGTCACCAAACCTCATATCAAAGTACCACTGTCATAGATAGTTTTTTTAGAATTTTTTTTCCTCAATTGAGTTAGATACCTAATCAGCAGCAGGAATATCAAAACATTTCTATTCTTTAACCTAGTTTTCCACAAAGCACAGTGTTTTAGTAATATCAATTAATATAGAAAGCATTTACTTACACAAGTTTCCTACACAAAATACGAATGCAGTTTCATATTCCTTACATCAAATACTACCGTTTAAGATGCATGACAATGGAATTCCATTTGATCTTTATTTAGGAAACGTTACGGTAAAAGTAGGAAAATGAAATGTTGATAGTAAGCCTCACAGATAGGAATAGAAGTTATTGAAGAATGCTGGAGATTAGATGGACAGATCGGATGACTAATTATGAGGTACTGAATAGAACTGGGGAGAAAAGTGCTTTATGGCACAATCGGAGTCAAAGAAGGTTGATACAGCACATCCCGAGAAATAAAATTCGTCAATTTGGTACAGGAAGGAAAGTGTGGGGGCAAAAATTGTAGGAGACGAAGGCTTAACTTTACTAAGTAAGTTCCAGCGGATGTAGATTACAGCAGATACCGCAAATATGAAGAGACTTGTACAGGATAACCTAGTAGGGAGAACGGCACCAAAACAGTAGTCTCACTGGAGAATTCAACAAGAACATGCCAATTTTTTAAATGTTTCTAGCACTATAATCCTTATATGAACGTGGCTCAATCAGTTTCTTGTAAATATAATTTCCATGAATAAAGAATCGTTTACTCATGACATTAAAAAAAAAAAAAAAAAAAAGGAATCGCACTGCTAAACAGTTTCTGACTTATTTCGTTACTCTTCAAGTACTGCTCACTGCAATAAAAGCTGTACAGTTGACACTTGTTTTCTCCTGTTCTCGCAGTTAGTGTATGCACAATGTCCGTAAACACTGAAATTACGCAACCACCTTTCAAGTCCCTGTGGCCTTCTGCAGAAGGGGTCAGGGTTCTACTCGGCACTGGGTGGTATCCTGTGTTCGATATTTCACACACCGTCGTCCCCCAGCACCAACACGGTTTGGGAGGCGGAGTCTGTGTACATCTTTGGCACTCTCTCTCGCCTTCTATCGCCAATGAAATGAGTAGAGTTAAAATGTTCTTGAAAGCAATACTTGTTTACACTATACAATATCTTCGCCTACCACACTGCATTTGAACGCGACATTTCTTTCTGGCGCGAGCATGATCACTTCCTCTAACTACCTTTCGGCGTGTAGTTATCACCCTGCACAATTTATTTGGATCGCACTGTGGCACATGTATTCTAAATATTAACTAATATGTCATCATATTCTGTTAAAAAATTACATTAGTGAGATAGGAAAGTACGTTATAGGGCTAAAAGTGAGACCACGCCATTCTAATGGAAGTACCAACGTTAATGCCACCCTACACACAGAAGCCACGTCAGTCTGATAGCGCACTACATTTACTTCCGCATTACTGCTTCTGCTTGGTTATTCCTGGGTTCCAATTTGGCTTCGTACCAAAATGAAGACGGTGATTCAGGAGAGCCATTTCGTTATGTAAGAACACTGCTTAGAAAGAAAATAATGATGCTTAACTTTTTCGTTCTATTCACCATTTCAGTATATTTTGACTTTAAATTAAAATCCGTCAGATTTAAGTATTTTTTTAAAAATATATGAAAGCTCTAACGGCGACAGTAACGTACCTAACATCAACTGACGTCTGAACTTTTTCTATTTGGTTTCGTCCTTATATTTGTGCGCTTGGTTAATTTCTATCTTGCTTCATAATATTTCACATTTACGTTTCCGACATAACGCGTCTGTCGAGAAAATGTTAATCCTGATTTTAACGTATTTTGGAACAATCCTTTCAAAGATCAGTATTTACTGAACTTAGTTTCCAGTAATATACTTATCAAGGTATTCATTTTTTATTGTGACCAACACTTTTATGTCGTTCGTCACTTCACATGGTACACATTTATCAACTGCAGACATGGAGTCTGTCTTTTGCACTTTTTCAGAGTACCTATGTGTACGCTGGCGTAGACACATACTTGCGGACGGCATACATCTCGGGACTGTCCTGATACGTCAGCGTTAAGGTAATTGTGTGTAAGTAAGATTGTTGTTTCATTAATGCTGGATTTCAGAATGTTAGATTTTTGTCTTTTTCAATTTGTTTAGTGGAATCGCAAAATGCCTTAATGCTGAAATCGGCAACATCGTGAACTAGGTGAGACACGGTGCCAGCTAAGCTCAAAAACATAAATAAAGCGCTGTTAAAAACAATCACGGACTCATATACTGACGTCACGTCTTATCTCTAGTAATAAGTGTCTGATCCTTTTGAGGGTACCGAGAGGTCCGCTTGTCTCCCTCCGAAACAAAGCAACCGTCCCCTCTCCCTTTCCCTTAAAGCGATACTGCCCCCAAAGGCAAAAATTTTGTTTTGTCTGGCTACGCATATCTTACTACTGCAATGGTGCATTCAGTTCGCTGGTGATGACACTATCCTACCGTCACTCTACGATCAGCTACGACCGACACTCCGACAGATGTTTGCGAATCAGAAGTACAGGCGTTGTTTTACTTGCAAGAAAAATGCCTGACGGACCTGTTCTCACAACACCTCTTGAGCCACAAGTTAACAATGCGCGACTATTCTCAGCGCTCGTGCTCCGTACAGTACTCAAGAGTTTTATGTGCGATAGTTTCTTCAGACTCCAAAGAGGATTTGCAAAGTAATTAGTGTTTCTTTTAACAAATGCATTTGGTGTGTGTGTGTGTGTGTGTGTGTGTGTGTTACGGGCGCTCACCGGCGAGGTTATCAGCGCTTACACACATTGAAAGAAATGAAAGTGGATAAAATTACGAAAGGAAACCTATAAAATAACAGTCACACACTCACTCCCTCCTCACTCGCTTTGACGCACACAATCACGCACGCCTTAATACTACGGAGAAAGTGTGAAAGGTGCTATACCTGGGATTAAAACTGAAGTAGTAACTGGCTGATCACTTCCAAAAACACGTGGAGAAGCAGTCACTCTTAGCACGTTACAAACTTCTACCTAAATTTTTTGGACACAAATTGGACAAATCACAAAACCTTCAAACGACTGTGATGAGAGTTTTAATGTTACTTAAAATTGATGGCAGATCTGTTGGCAAGGAAAATAAAACACAGTGTAATAAAATATGGCGCACAGTGATCTGCACGCCACATGCACCACACACTGGAGGATCCTCTCGCCGGAGCAAGAAGTCTTTCGTCATTAGGGTATGGCCTATGCAAAGACGAGTAATGAGAACTTTGTCCCATCCGCGCGGCTGGAAGAAGGTACACAACAGCCGTGTTGTGGGCTTTACTAGACCTAGATTGTTGTCTGTTCCTTCCAGCCACTCATCTTCCCATCGATGCACGACGATAGCGTGCAGGGGGATTGCACAGAGAACTAACCGCGGATCACGACACGCATCCTCGGTTATTACATCCGCCCTTTCGTTCCCTGCAATATCCACGTGTCCTGGCACCCACCAGGACACCCCTTCCCCAGCCTTTGTGGCCGGAGGAGAGGATCCTGGATATACTGGACTGCTTTATCAGCTGGATATAAGCGTTGCAGAGACTAAAGGGCTCTTGAATCTGATCTATTCTACTTTATCCATTTTTGTGGTACAATATTTTATAGATTGTACTGTTACGATACAGACAGCCGTACCGTAGGTGCAACCACAACGGAGGGGTGTCTGTTGAGAGGCCAGACAAACTTGTGGTTCCAGAAGAGAGGCGGCAGCCTTTACAGTAATTACAGGGGCAGCAGTCTGGATGATAGACTTCGCCTTGTAAAATCAACCAAAACGGCCTTGCTGTGCTGGTACTGCGAACTGCTGAAAGCAAGGAAAAACCACAACCGTAATGTTTCGCGAGGGCATGAAGCTGTATGGTTTAATGATGATGGCATCTTCTTGAGTAAAATATTCCATGAGGAAAAATAGTATCCGATTCGGATCTCCGGATGGGGACTACTCAGGAGGACGTCGTCATCAGGAGAAACAGAACTGGCGTTCTCGGGATCCGAGCACGAAATGTCGGATTCCTTAATCGAGCAGGTACGTTAGAAAATTTAAAAAGGGAAATGGATAGGTTATTAGATATAGCGAGAATTAGTGAAGTTCGATGACAGAAAGAGTAACCCTCCTGGTCAGGTGAATACAGGGTTATAAATACAAAGTCAAATAATGGTACTGCAGGAGTAGGTTCAATAACGAATAAAAAAAAAATAGGAACGCGGATAATCTACTACTAACAGCATAGTGAGAGCATTATTGTTGCCAAGATAGACACGACGCCCACACTTACCACAGTAGTAAATGTTTATATGCCAACTAGCTCCACAGACGATGAAGAGATTGAAGAAATGTAGGATGCGACAAAAGAAGTTATTTAAATAGTTAAGGGAGACGAAAATTTAATAGTCATAGGGGATTGCAATTCGATAGTAGGAAAAGGAAGAGAAGAAAAAGTTGTTGGTGAATGTAGAATGGGGGTAAGGAATGAAAGATAACGCCGCCTGGTAGAATTTTGCACAGAGCGTAACTTAATCATAGCTAACACTTGATTTTTAAACCATGACAGAAGGTTATACTCTTGGAAGAGGCCTAGAGCAACTGGAAGGTTTCAGATAAATTATATAATGGTAAGACAGAGATTTAGGAACCAAGTTTTAAATTGTAAGACATTTCCAGAGGCAGATGTTGACTCTGACGACAATTTATTGGTTATGAACTGCAGCTCAAAACGGAAGAAACAGCAAAAAGGCAGGAATTTAAGAAGATGGGAACCATTGACAAGAACAAGAGGAAAAAATACAGTAGAAGAAGAATGGATAGCTTTGAGAGATGAAATAGTGAAGGCAGCAGAGGCTCGAGTAGGTAAAAAACGAGGGCTAGTAGAAATCCTAGGGTAACAGAAGAGGTATTGAATTTAACTGATGAAAGGAGAATATATGAAAATGCAATTAATGAAGCACGTGAAAAGGAATACAAACGTCTCAAAAATAAGATCTCCAGGAAGCGCAAAATGACTCAGCAGGGTTGGCTAGAGGATAGATGTTAGGATCTAGAAACATATATCACTAGGAGTAAGATAGATACTGCCAACAGGAAAATTAAAGAGACCTTTGGAGAAAAGTGTACCACCTGTACGAATATCAAGAGCTCAGGTCAAAAACCAGTCCCCAGCAACGAAGGGAAAGCAGAAAGGTGGAAGTTGTAGATAGAGGACATATACAAGGGCGATGTACTTGAGAGCTAAATTACGGATATGGTAGAGGACGTAGATGAAGACGAAATGGGAGATACGAAACTGCGTGAAGAATTTGACAGAGCACTGAAAGACCTAAGTAGAAACAAGGGCACGGGAGTAGACAACATTCCTTTAGAGCTACTGACAGCCTTGGAAGAGCCAGCCCTGACAAAACTATACCATCTGGTGAGCAAAATGCATGAGGCATGCGAAATACCCTCAGGCTTCAAGAAGAATATAGTCATTCCAATCCCAAAGAAAGCAGGTGTTGACAGATGTGAAAATTACCGAACTACCAGTTTAACAAGTCACTGTTGCAAATTACTAACACGAGTTCTTTACAGACGAATGGAAAAACTGGTAGAAGCCGACCTCGGGGAAGATCAGTTTGGATTCTGTAGAAATGTTGGAACACACGAAGCAATACTGACACTACGACTTATCTTAGAGGATAGGTTAAGAAAAGGCAAACCTATGTTTCTAGCGTTTGTAGACTTGGAGAAAGCTTTTGACAGTATTGACTGGAAAACTCTCTTTCGAATTCTGAAGGTGGCAGGAGTAAAATACAAAGCCGAAAGGATATTTACAATTTGTAAAGAAACCAGATGGCAGTTATAAGAGTCGAGGGGCATGAAAGGGAAGCAGTGATTGAAAAGGGAGTGAGACAGGGTTATCCCCGATGTTACTCAATCTGTGTATTGAGCAACAGAAACAGCAAAGGACTTGGAAGAGCAGTTGAACGGAATGGACAGTGTCTTGAAAGGAGCATATAGGATTAACATCAACAAATGCAAAATGAGGATAATGGAATTTAGTAAAATTAAAACAGGTGATGCTGAGGGTGTTAGATAAGGAAACGAGACACTTAAAGTAGTAGATGAGTTTTGCTATTTGGGAAGCAAAGTAACTGATGATGTCGAAGCAGCGAGGATAGAAAATGTATGCTGGCTTTGGCAAGGAAAGCGTTTCTGAAGAAGAGAAATTTGTTAACATCGAGTATAGATTTGAGTGTCAGTAAGTCCTTTCTGAAATTATTTGTATGGAGTCTAACCATGTAGGGAATTGAAATATGGACGATAAATAGTTTAGACAAGAAGAGAATAGAAGCTTTCGAAATGTTGTACTACTGGAGAATGTTGAAGATTAGATGGGTAAATCACGTAACTAATGAGAACGTACTGAATAGAATTGGGAGAAAAGGAATTTGTGGCAGAACTTGACTAGAAGGGATCGGTTGGAAGGACATATTATGAGGCATCAAGGGATCACCAGTTTAGTACTGGAAGGAAGCAGAAGTGTAAAAATCTTAGAGGGAGACCAAGAGATTAATACAATAAGCAGATTTACAAGGATGTAGGTTGCAGTAGTTACTCGGAGATGATGAGGCTGCACAGGATAGAGTATCACGGAGAGTTGCAGCAAACCAGTCTCTGGGCTGAAGATCACAACAACAACAACAACAACAACAACAACAAAACTGTAATGTTGTGTAACAGGGGTCTCAATTATTGCTGTGACATTTGGATACCTAAATCTACATCGATACTCTGCGTATCACATTTATGTGCTTGGCAGAGGGTTCATCGAACCACGTTCACAATTCTCTATTATTACAATGTCGTACAGCGCGCGGAAAGAACGAACACCTATGTCTTTCCGTACGAGCTCTGATTCCCCCTTTTTTATCACGGTGATCGTTTCTCCCTATGTAGGTCGGCTTCAACAAAATATTTTCGCATTCGGAGGAGAAAGTTGGCGGTCGAAATTTCGTGAATAGATTCCATCGCAACGAAAAATGCCTTTGTTTTAGTGATATCCCTCCCAAATACTGTATCCATTCTCTCCTCTATTTCGCGATATACAAAACGTGCTGCCCTTCTTTAAACTTTCTCGATGTATTCTGTTAATTCTATCTGGTAAGACTTCCACACCGCGCAGCAGTGCTCCAAAAGAGGAGGGACAAGCGTAGTGTAGACAGTCTCCTTAGTAGATCTGTTGGATCTTCTAAGTTTCCTGTCAATAAAACGCAGTCTTTGGTTAGCCTTCCCCACAACTTTGTCTGTGTGTTCCTTCCGATTTAAGTTGTTCGTAATTGTAATTCCCAGGTATTTAGTTTAATTTACGGCCTTTAGATTTGTTGAACGGATTCCTTTTAGCACTCATGTGGATGACTTAACACTTCTCGTTATTTATGATCAATTGGCAATTTTCGCACCATACAGATATCCTTTCTAAATCGTTCTGCAATAATAAATGTCTGCAACTCCACCCTCTTGTGTGTGTGGTGACGCTAGTGGCCTCCGCCGTGAGACGAGAGAGTACGTCGACTAGGAGGGGTGCTCCTGTACGCCGAGGCGGCTGGAGGGATGGCGTCCGCAGTTTCCCCATACGATGACAGTTGGTTAACCGTCAGGCTCTCGCCACTACTACCATGGCCCTGATATTATTTTTCCTTTTCGTTCTATGTTAACTCGGATTTAACATGTCAGTTTCTTCAATGGGTGAATTTGATTCTTGACGCCCCGCTTGTTGTCGGTAACAGCATTTTATTTACAGAAGATCGAGTCCCCATCCTGTCCATTTTATGGGGTTAATATTTTACCCGTATATATTTTCATATTGGTTGTCATATGGGTTATAGTGATAGGATAGGTGCCCGATTTGGGATCACAATGTGGACTGTACTTCTTGTATTTTATTCAGATGTATATCTGATATCACGAGACCGGTCGTGTTCCTACAAATAATGGTTCATATACGGCTGGAAGTGGTTTATTTGTCAAATATGGAATACATTAAGTTTTTTGTTCGTCATGATAATTGCTTTAATACTGGTAGAAACTGAAAATTAAATTATTTCGGTATAGGTTTTTATTTACTAATAAAATTATGTAGAAAACGCAGTTGTGTTTGTTTAGCATAGGAAACGGTCTTCTGTGCGACGAGACGCCTCGTACAACGTGAACGACAGTGCGTCGTATCGTCCTCCGCCAGCAATGTGCCCTATACTACACGGCGACTCTCTCCGCCGTGCTGTGACGTCCGGCCCTCATGACAGATTAAAACGGCGCGCCGGGTCAGGGATCGATCCCCGTCCTTCGGCGTCCGCCGATACGGCTGGCGCTGTACCCACACAGCAGTGCTCTACCCACGCGCTTCGTCTTTCCGCTTAAAATTAGTCTTCCACGATCTGGTAATACGGAAATACTGTTTGTAGATCTGCCTCGTAACGTATGTATTGCAATAGTACGGAACGTGTACAATTGACAGCAATGTGCTCGAAAAAGCCTCACGAACCTCTCTGAGAAGGAAGTAACGCGACGAGCTTCTCCCGCGGGTTCTGTGAGCCAAGTCGACGGTCGTCTCCCAGTGAGCCCGGAGACAGCGGGCGGTTCCCGCAGAGTCATTCACGAGCAACGCACGCACTCAGAGCAATGTACTCGCCAAAAGTATACGCACATTTCAATAACCTCTGAGCACAATGGCTCTGCCGCATACCATTGGGGATTGCTGACCAGCTCCTCCCTCCTAGATATGGATCGCGGACCGACAAATAAAACTCGAGAAAAGGTCGCATTTTTTTTCCTGTACGTGACTTCTTTCGTGGACTATACTTCCTTGCGACTCTTACAACTAAGCGATCTCTTTCTCAAAACCAGATTGAGGAGGACAACGTGAAAAATTGCTTACGAAATTAATTTTTTTTTTACGACAAAAGGCGCTCCTTTTCAAAACTCTGCCAATTTTTTATTTTCAATGACGAAATTAATTATACCCATCACGTGCAATTTTGGAAGCTCAGCTAACTATCCCTCTAAGGTTGCCATGGCTTTATTCGACTCAACAAGTATTCCAGTCTGTAAGGGAATAGGTGCAGCATCAGGTACTCACTTCGCGCGTATTTGTCCATCATATTAGTCCTCTACACTTCCAGAGTATTGCTAATTCTTGGAAGTCTGATCAATAAAAACTACTACTCTGGCACAGAAAAAGAAAGACATAGAAATGGCCATAACGAAATCTATATAGAGAATCAGCGTAATTCTTTTTAAAATGGAGCACACATTGTAATTCAGCAGCAAATTCTAGGAGTATGAAAGTGATATCCCGAGGAGATCAATACAATGCGACGCATTTGGATTGGTGTTTGTCCGACCAGGCTCCTTAAGCCCTGACCACTGAAGATGAGATGTTCATAGAGGAAGCAATAAGATTGCTTCGTCATCCCCGGAGCTCTGATTGTTGGTTCACTTGGGGGAGGTGACCAAACAGCGAGGCTATCGGTCCCATCGGATTAGGGAAGGATGTGGAAGGAAATCGGCCGTGCCCTTTCAAAAGAACCATCCCGCCATTTGCTTCAAGTGACTTAGAGAAATCGCGGAAAACCTAAATCAGCATGGCCGGACTCGGGTTTGAATCCCCGGAGCTTTGAATGTATGTTCGGGCTACTTTTCTCTACAGTGGCCGATGATACAAGTCTGCAAAAAATGTATAATGAAGTAAATGTGACCACAATCAATTCCCCTCTGCAGCGAAATCTCCGCTGATCTGAAACTTCCTGTCAGGACCGAAGCACAACTCTCGACCCGTCCTCAAGACTTTTGATTCCGCCAGCTTTTCATCGACCTCACAGAAGGTATGCAGGTTAACTTTTTTAAGTCTGGAAGATAGGAGATGAGAAACTGACAGAAGTATAGCTAGCAGAGCTGGTAGAACACTTGCCCACGGAAGGCAAAGGTCCCGAGTCCGAAATTCTATCCGGCACACAGTTTTAGTCTGCCAGGATGTTTCATATCTGTGCACACTCCGCTGCAATCTCATTCTGGAAACATCCCCCCTCCCCCTTTCTCAGGAATATCCTTTCTTGTGATAGTGCTAGTCCCGCCAGTTTCGCAGGAGAACTGCTGTGAAGTCTGGAAGGCAGAAGATGAGGAACTGACGGGTATAAAACTATGAAGACTTGTCGCGAGTCGCACTCGAATATTTGAATCCGTGGAGCATTTGCCCTCGGAAAGCAAATATTCCGTGTTCGAGTCCCAGTCCAGCACACGGTTTTAGTCTGCCAGAAAGTTTCAAGAATTACCACGTCTAGCGTATTTCAGTGTGTGCCACAAACAGCTACGAAATGAGTTACACTGTTCCAATGGCCGAGTATAACAAACATTATGGGCGGAGAGATGGACAGAAAACGCCCTGAAGTGCGGATGCAGTCCGTCCCTTCCCAGAGGTGAGCGCCACGCACAGCGCGAGCCTGGATGCGGCAGATGACAGCGGACCGTGCGCGCTGCTCTCGACTTTGCTTTTACCCGAACCGCGCTACGTTATTCCCAGCGGGTTTATCACCGCCAGGATTTCAGAGATACACGGCACGAGGCAGGAGCTTAACTCGTCATCTCGCGCCATTTAAATGGCCATTAGCCGCCTCGCAGGCATCTCGCCGCGCCTGACTCACGCGGCAGGAACGCGGCGCTGGTGGTGCCTGTGACGTCACCCGGTGCCGGGCGTCGCGGAGTGGGGGGGCGCCAGATGCCGCCGCTGACCGCAGGGCAGATAAACCGTGACGTGGGCCGCTGCAGCACGCTGCGCCACGCAACGTCACCCACATAAACATCAACAGTTGTAGAGTTTTCTCTGGTTTTAACACACTTCTCTCAGTGATATCTCTTAAGTTATTCAGCAGATACTGCACGGAAAGCCTTTTTTTATTCTACCGACGAATTTTATATTCGTAAAAGCCACGGAAATGTTGTCAACACTGCGAATCAATACCTCCAGCAGTGTTCAAGTCGACAAACAATCTAAGGTAGTCCGCAAGTTGACGAAGGCTTCTACACCATACCGTTTAAATATTTCTCCAAATTTCTGCGATATTTAGAACATCCGAGGCGTCATGCACGGGCAGCCACCTCAGAATTACAAATAAGTATCTGAGTTAATATTCTTGTAAAGGTGGATAAATCCAAGGGAACGCTAACATGAAAGGATGAGAAAAACAACTGGTTGTAATATTAGTGGTAAACTTCTCGACCGTCTCTCATTGGGAGTAATACACGAAAGAGCGTGGAATGGGCAAAAACGTGAAAACAACAGCAGGAAGTGTGGAGGAGACTTACACTGCTGCCCGGTTTCTGAGGAAAGTGCTGGGCATCTGTAAAAGAAAACAGCGTATAACAGTTAGTGCCATCAATTCTAGAGTACTGATCCAGCGTTTGAAGACCATGTCAAATAGGAATGACAGGAGACATCGAACGAATCTAGAGATAGGTCAGTAAAAAGTCGGTATAGCTTATACCAAAGAATAATGAAGATGGTCGGGAGACTTAAGACGGAATCTCATTGCTCATATGATAGTGCATGAATTTCCACCCGGCGGACAGCCGTAGTTCTTCTGTAGCCGTTGACTGCATGTTTATACAAATCAGACAATCCAGTTGGCAATTACGTTGCACTTTTATTCGAACGACCAGTTTAGTCACAATTACGAGTCATTTAAAGTGTTCAATGGCGTCAAAGGAAGCACGGAGAAACTTAATCACAACAAGAGGATCAGCCTACACCACAACTTCCTTTCTTCGGAGCCACATTAAATAAAATACAGTAAAGGACAGTAGTGGTCTCAATGTGTTTGAAATTATCAGAAGCTCTTTTGAACGCGGTAGAAGTGACGTTGGTCAGCCTATGCGTACGATTTCGGAACGTTGCACAGAACACCGACGGCACTTAAATACAGCCATTTTGACGAATCTACTGTTGCCGAACAAAGCCTCACAAACATACGATCATGTATGATGAAACTAAAACGAAAACAGTGTAAGTGAGGTAATATGTTGTGCTGAGACATCACGTCATAAGACGAGAAACAACACTTGCGTAGAACGCCAAGCGCTGCTTACTCGTCAAAAAATGGTTCAAATACCTCTGAGCACGATAGGACTTAACTTCTGAGGTCATCAGTCCCCTAGAACTTAGAACTGCTTAGACCTAACTAACCTAAGGACATCACACACATCCATGCCCGAGGCAGGATTCGAACCTGCGACCGTAGCGGTCGCGCGGTTCCAAACTGAAGCGCCTAGAACCGTATGGCCACACCGGCCGGCCTTACTCATCATCTGTAATAGTATTTCTGATGACATTTACAGACATAGCTGTGAAATACTACACTGTCATTATACTGAATTTGAAATATCAGTTGAATCTGCCCACCTACTGCTAAACAGTAATACTCATCAGAAACGGAAGACAAACTGCTGCAATGGGTTAACTTAGGACACACGTTTTATAGCATGTGGCCGCGCCGTTTCAGGCGCCTGTCACGGATTGCGCGGCCCCTCTCGCCAGAGGTTCGAGTCCTACCTCGCGCATGTGTAAGTGTGTGTGTGTTGTCCTTAGCGTAACTTAGTTTAAGTAGTGTGTAAGTCTAGGGACCGATGACCTCAGCAGTTTGGTCCCTTAGGAATTCACACACATTTGTTTCTTGTTTTTTTTTTTTTTTTTTTTTTTTTTTTTTTTTTTTTTTTTTTTTTTTTTTAATGGCATGTAGATGTGTTTTACATTGCACATGAGCAAATAAGCTCCCAGATGATGGACGAAAGTACTAAATACCTGTTGCTATGCCCGTATAAGCAACAAAAACTTCTGAATTAATGCTGTTTGGGACAGGTACAGAAGTTTTTACTTTCTTTTAGGCAGGCACGACGGAACGGCGCTGGTAACGGAATATGTACGATTGTGGGCAATACGGCGAAATGAATTTCGCGTTATGGACGGCAGCTCGGGATGCTGCTGTCCTGTTGTGTGCTGGACACGACCAGGTCGATATGCATCCGCGTGTAGTCTTCACTCTTTCAGAACAAGCTTCGACATTTCTTTTCTTGTCCTGATAGTGGAGGGTACTACTTCATTCAGCAATTAGATAAGTATGTGTTTCGTATGTAATTAGGTCTCATAAACTGATGAAAATGAATTTCATATCATCTGTAGTTAATAAGCTGGAGAACAAAGATCTGTTTCAGTGATATTCTGAGAAAATTCCACACCGTATTACGTAGTTTCCAGATGGCGATACTTTATCTGTATCGCTGAATTAACTTTTTGCAATAGTAGTGACGAAATGTGCAGGTTTATATTGAATTAGATGATGTCTGGTAAACTCAACACTTAGCACTGGCAAACTTTACAGTATCAAGGAAGCAGTCCTCAGAGTCATAATAAAGCAATGACAAGATTCAGTGCAATAAGCAAATCTTGAAGATGAAAAAACGATGCATT
The DNA here is from genome assembly GCF_023864345.2 of Schistocerca serialis cubense. NCBI lineage: Eukaryota > Metazoa > Arthropoda > Insecta > Orthoptera > Acrididae > Schistocerca > Schistocerca serialis. The sequence continues at coordinate 107,152,474 of NC_064641.1, forward strand.
AAAAGGATTTCGGACAGCCTTGAGGAAATGAAACCCAGAGAAATGCACAGTCCATATTGGCAGCCACACATCGATGATGATGATGATGATGATAATTGGTTTTTTGGGGCGCTCAACTGCGCGGTCATCAGCGCCCGCCCGTGCTGAGTCCCAATTTTTACACAGTCCAATTTTTTACACAGTTCAGTCTAGCCATTGTCAGGAATGATGATGATGATGAAATGATGAGGGCAACGCCAACACCCAGTCTCCGGGCAGAGAAAAATCCCCAACCCGGCCCTGAATCGAACCCGGGACCCCATGATCCAGTGGAAGCAATGCTGGGTACTAGTCCGCGAGCTGCGAACACAGCCACACATCGATGATGACGGACGCGAATGTTTTGCTTGGACATGGTGCGAAGATACAATCTGCAACGGGTCTGCTGTGGAACCACACTGGATGAAAATGTTGATTGAAGTCCAGCCGTTGACAGCTCAAGAAACATCTACATAACGTTCAATTTCTGGATAGAGTGTCTCGATATGAGGACTGCATTTCAAGTTCTTTAAAAAACTATGAGAAGAACTTTTTTTGGTACAAATGGTTTTATCGTTTCTCAAAAATTCACATTTAAAATGTACGCTCTTTTTACATGCGTTCACAACAATTATCGACACACTCTTTCCATTTAGATGTTGCTACCTAAAAAACACGATTTCGAAATCATTCAACAGTGAGTTCCTTGAGGTGATGAAAATGGAATTCCACACATTTTTCGTTTGGCATAAGGTGAAAAAAAGAAGTTACGTGGTAATACAGGTGTGCGGTCAATGTCATATTAATTCTACGTTTCTCTTCGTCAAATAATACATTCTTTGACGTGCTGTGTGACATGACACTGTCGTAATGAAGAATGATTCGACGTTTTCGGCAGGTCCGCCGTCATGTATCATCCTGCCCTCTAAAGCAGCGGTCGCGACACGTAAAGTGTAACCAAAGAATGAAGCGATCAGCTTCTCGTCTGCTGGACGTTTCTACTTGTTTCTGGTCACCTTGTAACGACCAAACAATTGGTTGCTGCTTTGTTTCCGGAACGTAACAATTATCCAAATTTCGTCCCCTGTTACGGCGTTTTATACCGTTTTCTACACTTCCTCGGACAAAATTTTTGGGCCTTTCCTTCCATCAAGTGACGTTAGTCACTTTCTGAGTTGCGGTCGAATTGATAATGGATCTTCATCCTAGATCGATACAGACGCATTTGTTGGATGACCAATATTTGCTGACCTCCGTGAAATTCATCACCGATGGACGCACGACGATACTGTTCTCTATAGAGAAGCATCGTCGTCAGACGGTCGTACGAAACTGCAGAAAGACTGTGTTCATTTATGAAACACAGCCTGCGACCAGCTTAGAGAAAGAAGCGGCGACACTTTCTGCAGGTCCCGCCCATCACTTTGTATGATAATGCTCCAGCACATATGGCACAAGTTGTGATTCATATGTTCGATTTATGGGAGTGGGCAGTCTTGTACCATGGACGTAAGCCTTTGTGACTTCAGTCTGATTCCTAAGATGAAGGAAGCTCTTCATGGCATTTGCTTCAGAACTGTAACAGAGATTCGTCGGGCAATAGACCGCTCCACTCGTAAGTATCAACACAACTGGCGCTGCTAAGGATAATCTATGACTTCCACATCGCTGGCAACAGATTGTGAGAATGACACGAGTGAGATTAGGGTGTGTACAGAATCATTGTGTCTCCCTAGCTGTGTATCCGCGCGAATGGAATTGGAAGAAAATCAATAATATTGGTACTAAGTGCCCTCTGCTGCATACTGCACAGTGGTTTGCGGAGTATGTAAGTATACGCTTAAGGTGTCCGGATTTACGCCTCGCTTTCATTTTACGCTTCAGTCAGCTGCACGTCTTTGAATGGCACTCGGAGTGCGGCTAGTTATCCGCTGTTGCCTGGCAACACAGCGGAGGTAAGAGGTGCGCGACAGCTCCACGGTACTGACGCGTACACTGTTTAACGAGGCCACTGAAATACTTTCACGAGATTTCCGTGTCACTGGCATCTGATATCTCAAGATTGGTGGCACGCCAATATCACCCCAGAAACCGTCGCATCTAGTACTGTTTGGTAACTCACTGTCTGATTTCGACGAAGATATGTTTTTGTTCTTTTTGAGTAAAGTTATTGTAAACATTTAGAGCTACTCTCGTCCAATAGAAACGGTTTGGAATTCAACACTGGGATGTCCCCTATGACTGACTAGAGATCTCTTGCCTCCATGATGGATAAACTCTTTAGTTATTTTCAGCTGGTACTGGATAACCAATTAATTGAGCTGAAAAAGGACACGGAGTTAGTAATGTACTAATACAAGATACAGTATTCTGATGTCGAATACCAAAAGGTTGAACGATTACCGAGAACCACCCACCTATCGAATGTGACACATTATAACAGAGTGCTGGATTGGGACTCGAACCCAGAAACCCGGCTGTGACGGGCATGTTTCTTACACCGGAGCTATCAGAGGCAAGACTCACCACCCGCCCTCTTTCTTATGGTCCAAACTTCGCAGAAGCTCTCCTGCGTATCTCACTGCAAAAGCAGTCCCGGAAGAAAGGAGTCTGGAACGCACGAAAGCTGTTTTGGAAAACCTGAGCTGCGAAGGTCGGATACTTTCAATCGCTACCTGCACCGGCTTCCAGTTCCGGTCCAGTACACATTTTCGATCTGTACCACCGATACATGTCCGGAGCAGACTTTGCTGTGGCGTGCCGACGGGGGAGCTTGTTCACTGTTTAGCACAACGTCGAGGACGAGACGGCTGTTTCGCAAGACGCCAACTATGGCGTGTGACCTCGGCCGCAGAAGATCCGCGAGTGTGTCCTGGGTGAACCGAGAATATCTTCACACGGGACTGCGTAACGACTTAAGTGGAGCAGCTAGCAATGAGATTTCCGGCAATGTTACGTGTACAGCCACGCCAGGATACGTCTGTTTTAGAAAAACGCCAGCTCGAGGCGTGCACTGTAGGACGTCTACAGTCGTGGCAGTTAATTCATGTCATGGAATGTCAAGTAAACACGTGATACATCGACAGAACATGACTGACATGCATCATCCATATAAGGAATTGATGATGATTTCCAACGAACAACACCATAGACCTGTGTAAACAGTGGGTCAGCTTATCTTACCGTAGGAAAGGCGCTTCTCTGCTACATCTACATCTATACTCCGCAAGACACCTGGCGGTGTGTGGCGGAGGGTACCATGAGTACCTCTATCGGTTTTCTCTTCTATTCCAGTCTCGTATTGTTCGCGGAAAGAAAGATTGTCTGTATGACTCTGTGTGGGCTCTAATCTCTCTGATTTTATCCTCGTGGTCTCTTCGCGAGATATACGTAGGAGGGAGCAATATACTGCTTGACTCCTTGGTGAAGGTATGTTCTCGAAACTTCAACAAAAGCCCGTACCGAGCTACTGAGCGCCTCTCTTGCAGTCTTCCACAGGAGTCTATCTATCATCTCCGAAACGTTTTGCGATTACAAATGATCCAGTAACGAAGCGCGCTGCTCTCCGTTGGATCTTCTCTATTTCTTCTATCAACCCTATCTGGTACGGATCCCACACCGGTGAGAAGTATTCAAGCAGTGGGCGAACAAGTGTACTGTAACCTACACACTCAATGCCGAAATATTGCTGCTGCTTGAACGAAAAGGCACAGTTTTAATTGCAGGGCAATAACAATTCAGAACGTGAGAGACAGTACAACAGAAGCTTCAAGTGCCTAACGAATCACAGACACAAGGGGGGTAACGACATAGCTTCATCTAAAGAAATTGTGTTAGATTTCTGGTAACTGCTAGTTTGAAGCAATAACGTGACAAGTCACTATGTCATGTGTGCGGATCATCTTAGGAAGACCCAATCTGGTCCCACAGTCCCATCACAAAACTGGTAATACAGACCCATTACAAAACTATTCGAGAAGATGTTTAGTGAGTTCACAATCAAAACTCATGAAGTAAAAACGCACTTTCTAAATGTTACAAACAGTCTTCCAATACATCAAACGTCACATTCAGGCTGTATTCTTACGAAAAACGCGCAATACTACACTTAGAATCTACACTGAGAGTAGACCAAGGAGGTATTGGTTAAGAAATAACGTTCACCCTTACTCGAAGGTAGGAGAGGAGATTAAGATTTAACGTCCTGATGATGACAGCATCATTAGAGATGCACCAAAAGTTCCGTCGGCGAAGAGAATCGATCTTGTCCTTTTTAAGGAAACCAGGTCGGCATTTGCCTTAAGCGATTTAGGGAAACAGCGGAAAACCCGAGTCTGGATGGCCACAGGGAGATCTGAAATGTTGTCTTCCGAATGGCTAAAGGAGTAGCGAATTCTGGCCGTACATTATATCGGCATATCTTGGTTCGCTGATCTACAGTTTACAAAGGCATGCTTCGCTGAGTTATTGGCAGCACAAAACAGTCCTCTTGACAATGAAAAATTGACAGCAATAGTTGGCCAACGCTTCTTTACAGCCCTCACTAAACATCTGTTCCATCAAGAAAAATCCGATGTTTCTCCTTGCAACACGATTATTTGCCTTTTTCAATACAGTCTTTCAGAGCCCTTCACAAAGAGAAGAAATCTGACATTATCAGATCACAACGCTAGTAATGAAATCTGGAGCAGGTTTAAATTTCCAGGAACAACAGTGACGAGCGATATGAGACTGGAACAACACGTAAAGTACTGTTAGGAAGATTCAGATTTGTTGGGCATGTTCTGGGAAACGACACACAAGGCGCTGATGCGAACAATTCTGGGGAACCACTCCAGCTTTTGCAGTAATATCGAGTAGGTAAAACAGCACGCGCTGCTGGAATCGATTAGAGGGTGGTGTAGCCCACACGACTGGCTAACAGAAATGCTCGGGGAACTGACTGGGAATCTCTGCAAGAAAGGCGAACAGAGCACTACTTCTGATCTAAGGACAACTACATTCAACTGTGGTGCGCGAACTTTTGTGATAACTAACCTAGAGAATATTGACCCTTGGTCTAGAGGTAGCGTCTTTGATTCATAATCAAAAAACGTCTTCGGTGCCGGGTTCGATCCCCGCCACTGCCTAAATTTTGATAAATAATCAGCATTGGCGGCCGAAGACTTCCGGCATAAGAAGTCAGCCTCATTCTGCCAACGGCCTTGTCACAGAGGGCGGAGGAGCGAATAGAGGTTCAGGGCACTCTCTTGTCCTAGGGGTGGGAAATTGCCCCTAAAGGCGGAAGAATCAGCAATGATCAATGACATGAGGATGCAGAAGGCAATGGAAACCACTGCATTAAAGGCACGTAACGTGTATCCACAGGACATGTGGCCCGTATTTGAAGAAGTGTCATGATGATCTCTCCATTGGCAAAAGATTTCGGAATAGTCCCCCATTCGGATCTCCGGGAGGGGACTGCTAAGGGGGAGGTTACCATGAGAAAAAGATTGAATAATCAACGAAAGGATAACGTTCTACGAGTCGGGGCGTGGAATGTCAGAAGTTTGAACGTGGTAGGGAAACTATAAAATCTGAAAAGGGAAATGCAAAGGCTCAATCTAGATATAGTAGGGGTCAGTGAAGTGAAGTGGAAGGAAGACAAGGATTTTTGGTCAGATGAGTAACGGGTAATATCAACAGCAGCAGAAAATGGTATAACAGGTGTAGGATTCGTTATGAATAGGAAGGTAGGGCAGAGGGTGTGTTACTGTGAACAGTTCAATGACCGGGTTGTTCTAATCAGAATCGACAGCAGACCAACATCGACAACCATAGTTCAGATATACATGCCGACGTCGCAAGCTGAAGATGAACAGATAGAGAAAGTGTATGAGGATATTGAAAGGGTAATGCAGTATGTAAAGGGGGACGAAAATCTAATAGTCATGGGAGACTGGAATGCAGTTGTAGGGGAAGGAGTAGAAGAAAAGGTTACAGGAGAATATGGACTTGGGACAAGGAATGAAAGAAGAGAAAGACTAATTGAGTTCTGTAACAGGTTTCAGCTAGTAATAGCGAATACCCTGTTCAAGAATCACAAGAGGAGGAGGTATACTTGGAAAAGGCCGGGAGATACGGGAAGATTTCAATTAGATTACATCATGGTCAGACAGATTCCGAAATCAGATACTGGATTGTAAGGCGTACCTAGGAGCAGATATAGACTCAGATCACAATATAGTAGTGATGAAGAGTAGGCTGAAGTTCAAGACATTAGTCAGGAAGAATCAATACGCAAAGAAGAGGGATACGGAAGTACTAAGGAATAACGAGATACGTTTGAAGTACTCTAACGCTATAGATACAGCAATAAGGAATAGCACAGTAGGCAGTACAGTTGGAGAGGAATGGACATATCTAAAAAGGGCCATCACAGAAGTTGGGAAGGAAAACATAGGTACAAAGAAGATAGCTGCGAAGAAACCATGGGTAACAGAAGAAATACTTCAGTTGATTGATGAAAGGAGGAAGTACAAACATGTTCCGGGAAAATCAGGAATACAGAAATACAAGTCGCTGAGGAATGAAATAAATAGGAAGTGCGGGGAAGCTAAGACGAAATGGCTGCAGGAGAAATGTGAAGACATCGAAAAAGATATGATTGTCGGAAGGACAGACTCAGCATACAGGAAAGTCAAAACAACCTTTGGTGACATTAAAAGCAACGGTGGTAACATTAAGAGTGCAACGGGAATTCCACTGTTAAATGCAGAGGAGAGAGCAGATAGGTGGAAAGAATACATTGAAAGCCTCTATGAGGGTGAAGATTTGTCTGATGTGATAGAAGAAGAAACAGGGGTCGATTTAGAAGAGATAGGGGATCCAGTATTAGAATCGGAATTTAAAAGAGCTTTGGAGGACTTACGGTCAAATAAGGCAGAAGGGATAGATAACATTCCATCAGAATTTCTAAAATCATTGGGGGAAGTGGCAACAAAACGACTATTCACGTTTGTGTGTAGAATATATGAGTCTGGCGATATACCATCTGACTTTCGGAAAAGCATCATCCACACAATTTCGAAGACGGCAAGAGCTGACAAGTGCGAGAATTATCCCACACATCAGCTTAACAGCTCATGCATCGAAGCTGCTTACAAGAATAATATACAGAAGAATTGAAAAGAAAATTGAGAATGCGTTAGGTGACGATCAGTTTGGCTTTAGGAAAAGTAAAGGGACGAGAGAGGCAATTCTGACGTTACGGTTAATAATGGAAGCAAGGCTAAAGAAAAATCAAGACACTTTCATAGGATTTGTCGACCTGGAAAAAGCATTCGACAATATAAAACGGTGCAAGCTGTTCGAGATTCTGAAAAAAGTAGGGGTAAGCTATAGGGAGAGACGGGTCATATTATGTACAACAACCAAGAGGGAATAATAAGAGTGGACGATCAAGAACGAAGTGCTCGTATTAAGAAGGGTGTAAGACAAGGCTGTAGCCTTTCGCCCATACTCTTCAATCTGTACATCGAGGAGGCAATGATGGAAATAAAAGAAAGGTTCAGGAGTGGAATTAAAATACAAGGTGAAAGGATATCAATGATACGATCCGCTAATGACATTGCTATCCTGAGTGAAAGAGAAGAAGAATTAAATGATCTGCTGAACGGAATGAACAGTCTAATGAGTACACAGTATGGTTTGAGAGTAAATCGGAGAAAGACGAAGGTAATGAGAAGTAGTAGAAATGAGAACTGCGAGAAACTTAACATCAGGATTGATGGTCACGAAGTCAATGAAGTTAAGGAATTCTGCTACCTAGGCAGTAAAATAACCAATGACGGACGGAGCAAGGAGGACATCAAAAGCAGACTCGCTATGGCAAAAAAGGCATTTCTGGCCAAGAGAAGTCTACTAATATAAAATACCGGCCTTAATTTGAGGAAGAAATTTCTGAGGATGTACGGTCTGGAGTACAGCATTGACACATGGACTGTGGGAAAACCGGAACAGAAGAGAATCGAAGCATTTGAGATGTGGTGCTATAGACGAATGTTGAAAATTAGGTGGACTGATAAGATAAGGAATGAGGAGGTTCTACGCAGAATCGGAGAGGAAAGGAATATGTGGAAAACACTGATAAGGAGAAGGGACAGGATGATAGGACATCTGATAAGACATGAGGGAATGACTTCCATGGTACTAGAGGGAGCTGTAGAGGGCGACAGAGATTGGAATACGTCAAGCAAATAATTGAGGACGTAGGTTGCAAGTGCTACTCTGAGATGAAGAGGTTAGCACAGGGAGAAAAAAAAAAACAACCTAGAAAACTAGCATTTTACAGCAAATTTCTAATGAAAACACTGTAACGCGGAGTTTAAAGTTTATTATTTAAGAATGAAGTCACGAGACTATAAAGATGAAAATAACTCAAATTATTAAGTTACTCAACACTATTACTATCGCTAAGAATAATTACATTTTTAAAAAATGGGGAGATTCATGTCCACGCAAAAATCAGTATTTTAATTTTAAAATAACATATTTAACTAAAAGCAAGGATTAGGCAAATGCAAGTTACGAAAAGGAATGAAACAACAAAACAAATTTCGCATATATTAAATTCAAATACGATACATTCGCAAACACTCAGCCCGAAAACGATAGTTTTAAATAATGTTATTGGCCGATAACTTTGCAGTTATATCTCATACAAGTAAAGCTACTTATTATGTCCTTATAATGGGAGCAGTCATTATAATGCTCTGATAAAGCGTCGAAAAATTTTTGGAGTTATTTCCAACTATAAGTCGTCTATTATTACGCCAAAGAATTTTTTTTATAAAAATAAGGTCTAATATATTTTTAAATTCATTTGACTTTTGATATTTTAGTAAAACTCCCACGGTGGCGACATGACCTTGCTATGACGTCAAGAGTCAGTCAAGTGTCAGACGGTACGGATCTTAACACATCTTGCAAGTCTCCCATAATATCTCGCCAACGAATTACGTTATCTGAATATGGTTACCCCCAGCTTCGACATTCAAGAATCCACGTGTAGCATCAGGAAGTAAAAAATCCCCAGGTGCTGGTTTAGGTGAATTGAGGCTGGAAGAAACTCTAAAATTCCGTTAACCATTCTTCTAAGTGTCTTAGCGATTTTACCCAATGGGAATTTGACGCAAGGGAGTGCCATGTTTGAGATGCGAAGGCTGATTTAATTCATACGAGTTTTTGGAAAATGAAAGTAGCATTATATCTTACCGCTACGCACCCCGTTACGCGTAGTACATGAATTAGCGAGTGTCGTCACGGTTCCGTCAACATCGGAATAGCTAACAATTTGCAGTTCGTGTTAAGTCTGTAAAATTCGACATGGTGACCCATCATTTCAATAGCACAATGGTCACAGACGTTCTGGTATAGTGAAGGGGGTGGAAAAAAAAAAAAAAAAAAGACAGCTTCAGGCCAGGTGATCTTTTGCGTGTGTTCGTATTTCTTTCCCCAGTCACAGAGCAGGAGAGGGTTGGAACGAAGGGATACAAGTGTGACACTGAAAGCTTCTCTTGCGGTGATCAACAAGTGTCTCGGCAACTCTCCCCGGCCATCGATTTTAAACTCCACTAGTTCAAATTCCTCTCTAAAACGGTGATAAAGTTTCTGATCATAGCACTATAATTCGAGGTTCGGTGGCAAATCCCAGTCCTTAGGACACGACATACATTTCATTATTACTTGTAATTCGAAATAAAGACTGTTTGAAGCTACTAACAATGAATGGTGAAGGCTAGGCACTAATCGAGGCTGCAGTACTCCACACACTGCTGTGACTTCGAAGCATCTGCGGGCGCCTTCAGTTCTACAAATGAGCAAACGCACACTCGCTCATTTACCTCGGACACGTGCTAATGCTCTTATTGTCGGTTGTGCATGAAATTACGGCTTGATCACTCAACAAAATATGTGGTGACGACATGATAAACATTTAAATTTGAGTACTGTACTCAAAAAATAAAATCACGGTTAGGATTAAACGTCCTGTCGATGACAAGTTGTTTAGGGACAGAACACAAACGCAGTCGGGGATGGATAGCAGTACAGCAAAGTGTGTTCTGGCACAACCGACACTGTTGCCAGATTTCCGATCACTTCCCCTTCTCCTATGACGTCATCGATAACATCATGCAACATTGTATGATTTCACCCTGAGCCACGGAAATTGGCCTATGTATAAAATGGCGGAAAATTAAAAAAAATATAGTGAATATAAAAAACACCATTGTCTCCATGGGCCACACTCCTGCCCCTCTGCCAGATCTGGGACAAAAAGCATTGCCTGCGTGGTTGTCAGATCACTTACCCTAAGTTTGAAATGGCGGGAAATTAAAAAAAAAACGTTGTTGGCTTTCCCAACTTGTATGACGTTACAGTTCACTCGCCGTAAGTTTAAGTCCACACAATGTCGTCGTCGTCCCCCCCCCCCCCCCCCCGCGCCCTCCTACCACCGCCGGTCTCTCTGAGGTTACAGTTGAAACAATTGTCACACTAAGTTTGAAACCCAAAGCTCACTTATCCTGAATTCAAAATTCACTATTCCTAAGATTAAAATGGCGATAAATTAAACAGCCTACATACCCTAAGTTTACTATGACAGGAAGACCTCTGGTTGTGAGAACTAGAGCACCTGGCCTAACTTTATAACTCACTGGCGCAGTCTGTGCGGATGTCAAACACTCATCACTGTCGTGTGTGGGGACGTATGCGCGTAGGAGAATAAGAACAGGACAGGAACAACGGCGTCGATGTCTAAACAAACGGTACACCAAGCAGAGACCCCGCTGGCCGCACTGGGCCGGGAGTTCCCTTCAGCCGTCACGACCTGCTGTCTCCGCGCCGCGTTTGCCTGGCTTTAAGTGTGGAGGTTTCGGGCGCAACCGCATAGTACTCTCCACCTAGACGCCCAGGTCTGGTGGTCCAGTTTCGACCTACACTACCTGTATACCAACCTGCCAGCACCACGTCGTCAGTTCAGGCAATACGGCCCAACACAGTCAGCTACGTCGTTTCACAATTCACCCTGCTGTACACCGTCACGCCTTTTATCACTGACAGTGCTCCGCGAACCCTTCTATGCCCGCGTTCGCTCAGTACAGTGCTGTCGTCTATCACTGTCGTGGCGGGACATTAAGGGCCATAAGGGAGCACATGTGCAAACTGTAGATCAATATCGTGAACGTACAGCTAAGACAAGTGAAATCGATGCTCGTCGGGAAGCATATAGTCATTCACCTCCAATTTCATTTTTGAGTGGAATTCAACCGAAATCAATAAATATTATACCGCCATCACTGAATTTTGCTTAGAGATCAGCAAATATAGTACCGAAATATATCAATTTTCTACGTAAAACTGAGAATTTTAATGTCAAATCTACTCTCGTACTGTTGAACATGTACATCGAAGAATCAAATTCAGTTATTAATTCAGCAAACGACGCAAAATAGCCAAAATGTCACACAGCTATTACGTCTAAGCGGTCCTGCTTCACTGTGTCTTTTACGTTGCAAACTGAACATCAGATTTCTACATAGGATTTCTGAATGTTGACAGCTGACATACATACAGCAAATCACTGAATTTTCACCTCAATTTTATGCTACATTCAACGAGTATCGTATCGAAATGAGTGAAATCTATACCGAAAGCAGCGAATTTCACGTCAAACATGGTGGTCCATGCCATTACAGTTTCATCTGGGCTATAAATGGCTCTGAGCACTATGGGACTTAATATCTGAGGTCAGCAGTCCCCTAGACCTTAAGAACTGCTTAAACCTAACTAACCTAAGGACATCACATACATCCATGCCTGAGGCAGGATTCGAACCTGTGACCGTAGCGGTCGCGCTGTTCCAGACTGAAGCGCCTAGAACTGCTCGGCCACACCGGCCAGCGATACGTAACAGTATGATCCTGAATTTGAGGAAGAAATTTCTGAGGATGTACGTCTGGAGTAGTGAAACATGGACTGTGGGAAAACCGGAACAGACGAGAATCGAAGCATTTGAGATGTGGTGCTATAGACGAATGTTGAAAATTAGGTGGACTGATAAGGTAAGGAATGAGGAGGTTCTACGCAGAATCGGAGAGGAAAGGAATATGTGGAAAACACTGATAAAGAGAAGGGACAGGATGATAGGACATCTGCTAAGACATGAGGGAATGACTTCCATGGTACTAGAGGGAGCTGTAGAGGGCAAAAACTGTAGAGGAAGACAGGGATTGGAATACGTCAAGCAAATAATTGAGGACGTAGGTTGCAAGTGCTACTCTGAGATGAAGAGGTTAGCACAGGAAAGGAGTTCGTGGCGGGCCGCATCAAACCAGTCAGTAGATTGATGACCAAAAAGAAAAAATGACCCTAGCAGGGGAGCGCCTGATTTCATTTGACATCTGTTGTCATGTTTACTTCATTAGCACCTCAAAACCCACTCCTACAAGCGATCGCACTAGTGTGTTCCGAGAACCGTTCCAACAAATGGACGTCTTCCATTCGCTTTACGACGTCTTCCATTCGCTTTACGAAGTCAAAGAACGATTCCACTGTAACCGCCACAGATTTTCATGATCATAATATAACGGTTTGAGACGTTTTACACAAAGTCTAATGACACAACCTCTCTCTCTACCGTCACTGCAAAACAGAAAAAGTGTTGTGAAACCACATATAGGGAAGTGAATTGGAATAATACAATCATTTCACATGTTAGCGGTGCTTTACCGTCAAGTACATTACGTTTATGTATTTAGCTGCTGATATGCCTTTCAAATCTCTGGAGGTCTTAAAAATGATACTGTACACAGTGTTACCGAATTTCCAGTATGCTTTTGGTTTTAACCAGTGCGTACGGTAAGCTGTCATCTTGTCATCTGTCCAGTTCGTTATCGGTCGTAATTGGAAATAAAAGACTATCGTCAATACGAATGTCACTGACCAAGACAATGAAAGCAAACTCCTTGACCGAAATATGCGTCCGCAGAGCAGCAGCATTTGAGGTTTGTACCGTTGATATAGTACTAACGTCACGAACAGAACAGATCAGTAGCTCACGCCGATGTATCTCTCACGATAACTGTCCAGCACATGGTTAGGTAAATGTGTGCAGAGTTATAATCGCACCAATTCCTCTTACTGATTAAAAATGTAAGAGGGGACGTTAAATAAGTAACGCAACACTTTTTTTTTCTCGGCCAGTTGCGGCTGATAAATGCGGAAATTGTTCCAGGACATCGTGGAATATTCCCATTTCAGCCCCCTACAGTTTCATGAAGTTCGGGCGCTAACGTAGCCTTTATAATGGTATCTGTAACGGGAGATGAACCAGACCATCGTAGATATTCGTAGGCGCTTGCAGAATGTGTGCAGAGACCCGACAGTGAACAAAAGCACAGACAGTCGTTGAGCGAAGCGTCTGTCATCATCGCAACAAGGTCGTGGAATTCTGTCGCATCTGACTCCCGCAATGTGTTCTTTGCCACAAGAATGCAAACGAACTTTTCCTTCTCCATGACAACGCAAGGGCACACACAAGTCTGCACACGCGAGAGTAGCTCACAAAGCTTCTTCACTGGAGTGTTCTTCCTTGTCTACCCTACAGCCCGTATCTCGCACCTTCCGACTTCCATTTGTGTGGCCTAACGAAGGATGCGGTCCGCGAGAAGCAGCACGTGGATGACGGTGAGGTACACCAAAACTTTTGATTCCGACGTCGACTAGTAGAGTGGTATCATGCGCGCATCCAAACCTTCTCAGTAAGGTGGAGTAAGGCCGTCGCATTGAGCGCAGATTATGCTGAAAAAGAAGATTTTGTGGCCTAAAGAGTGGAGAGTAATACACTGTATTGGAATCCTGAATAAAGCCAAACAGCTTTCAGAACAAAAGATGTTGCATTAATTATAGAACGTCCCTTGTATTAGACTACTATTACAGTGAAGCACACGTAGCACGATTTAGAGCTTGTATCACCGACACCTATTCTACTGGAAGACAGAACACAGCTCATTATATTGGATTGGGAATTTCACACCTCTCAATACACATAAATGACAGACATAGACACCAAATGTTTTTAAAGCATTCCTAAATCATTCTGGACCAACACTGTATAAGATCACAGTTTCTAGCTTTCCAGAAGTAGCATGAGACTCGTGCTCACAAGCACTGCAAATACCTCCAGACATGGAAGAGTGTTCCTTCCAATTGATGAAAGTTTCTTCTTGGTACATACTAGATAAACGATGATAAGTGTCATAGGTTTGCGATCGAAGTTAAACGGCGACGCAGTACATACATTCACAACTGTCACAGAGGACGAGCAGCGAGTTGTCAGACAAACATCGCAACTAAATACGTAAACGTGATGTACTCGAGCGGTAAAGCCCCGCTTCGTGATCCTCACCGCAACGTGTGTTGGAGGCCACAGAACTGTTCTGCAGTCAGCTTCAAATGCTGGTTCTCTAAATTTTCTCAATAGCTTTTCTCGAAAAGAACGTCACCTTCCCTCTAGGGATTCCCACCTGAGCTCCCGAAGCATCTCCGCAATACTTAAGTGTTGTTCTAACATACCGATAACAAGTCTAGCAGCCCGCCTCTGAATTGCTTCGGTGTCTTCCTTTAGTCAAAGTCTACCAGCTTAGTGGCACAGAACGAGCAGTTTACCGCAGGCGTGTTCATGCGCTCCTCCGAAAAGGTCGTGTAGGACTTCACGTTAAATGCAGCGCAGAACCGATTAGTGGGCCAGAAAATTTCTGCATGTCTGTCGTTTTCTTCGACGGCGCGAAGGAATTCCACCATTTTTGTTTTCCAGAGAGCGCAGGAACATGTCTGTAGTTAAGTTCTCGCCCACTGCGACTGAGCTGGTAGATTCTATGGACTCGAGTCAAACAACACAAGGGTCGAAAGCTAGTCGCGCACGAATACCATGTGGGGAACAATCGATAACGCCAAATCGCCGAAACGAGTTCGTCGTGTAGCTCGGGTCACTACGAGTAAATAAATAAACAGCGCAGCAAAAAACTTGTACTTAAAATATATCGTTGTTGGACCTCAAGCGAGCTGCGGGCACAGTGGAAACGAAATATCTGAAAATCGCTATTTGGAAGTTTGCAACGCACGTTCGTTCTCCGAGTTTACTTGTTTCAACATTTCTCTTACATTCTCTCTCGCCAGTCAAGTAAGATGGCAATCTTTCAAACGCCCTTCTGTATACACGCTTAATGTCCCTCGTAGTCCCAGCTGCTATGGATACCATACAGTTGAGAAGTATTCACGTATGCTCCATACATAATACTTTGTATAAATAAACGACAATTTCTGTACATACTACTAATGAACCGTAACTTGCCTCAGTATTTCTACACACTGTCGTTAGTAAATATTTGTACATTAGCGACTCCTGTAGGCTCTGATGAATCGTGCAGGATATCAAGCGTTTACGTTTTCTGATTGCACAAATTCTCGTATGCACTCGGTAAACAACTTTCCCATAATTTGCCCGAATTAATTTATTTAAATTTTACTCTCTGAACATTTTTGACGAAGTCGTTGCGCGGAAACACAACCTCTCAATACTGCGTGCGAATCTCCTCACGCAGTTACATCAAACGGTCCCGTACCGATTG
The DNA here is from genome assembly GCF_023864345.2 of Schistocerca serialis cubense. NCBI lineage: Eukaryota > Metazoa > Arthropoda > Insecta > Orthoptera > Acrididae > Schistocerca > Schistocerca serialis. Next base: position 107,168,163 of record NC_064641.1, read on the forward strand.
CTGACGCGACTGCAGAGACCGATATAAAGAAAGACGCGATTTGCGAAGCGTTACCCAGGCGACCAGCCCTGACCCGACCGCGCCATTCCTAGCGAGCCTCTGGACACTGGGCAGTATTGAAAAGGCTCAGTCAATTTCACGGGCACGGAATGGATGTAGGCGATGTGAATGAAATCGATAAATTCGCAACGTCGTGAAGCAATATCACTGAAAACAGTTCAGACACGCTGAACTTGCAATTAAATGAATATATCATGGGAATTAAAAATTTGGGTTCGACGGGACCCGAACGCGTATTTGCCGCTCAACCACCGGGCTATCTGAGCACGCCTCCTGGTCTGACGTTCCCGCCTACTATTTCCAAACACTACTACCAGACGTTTCCCACGGTTTACGTGGGAAAAGCACCACCGAGGCGAACAGAGAAGTTGGACGGCAGCGTCTCACCATCCCACAATGGACACAGTGTGTACCAAATCAATTATAATTCGGCGAAATGAAACGATTGAGTCAATATGGATGAAAGGAATTAATCACAATCTGGCACAAAGTTTCATCTGTCGCAACTTATTCGCTACATTGCGGATTCAGCATTTCTGAACGGTCCCCAGTGATGTCGTTTCTTGTCACTGCATTTTGACTCACTTCATCGACACGGATTCATTCAATTCAGTTCAGTGCGCCGAACTGAATTCGTGTACCTCCCGAGATACCGTCCCGCAGGCTCGCTTAGTTGGGCTAGTGGTCCAGACGACTGCCACCGTCACAGTCTGGCACAGGCCTTCGAGCGTCACAACACATTCGCCGCCAGGCTGTTTCCTCGAGTCCCGACCACTGGTTCTCCCCTCCGAGCATCAGCATTGCCGTGCAGCGCCGATGGCGCGGCAGAAATTCCCAGGCGTGGCAACGAGTCGCGGTGACATTTCTTCGATACGGAGGCGGGCGCCGCGTGATGGCCGGCCGAGAAAAATAACGCGGAGCCAGGCAACGGACGTCCATCTTCGAGGAGGAAAAACAAAACTGGAAAACACGGGCAGCAACACTCAAAACCAGACCAGCAGTAGGCTGGCAAACAAATGCCCCGCATCCAATAGGCGAGCCTTCTTGTTGCGATTCTGGACTTACCGAAGACAACGTACAAGGAGTGAAAGGTCAGCCACAACGCGTACAGAAACCAAAATCAAATTACAATTCTAAGACTCTGACGACATGAAACGGACGCAGTAGTCTCTCCACTGCCCGTACATGATGAGAAATATGCGAGGGAAATTTAAGACCAGGAAGAAGAAATACGAACTTTGAGGTTTGTTGATGAGACTATAATGCTGTCAGAGACAACACATGGTTGGAAGATGAATTGAACGTCACGAATGATCTTAAAGATCATTAACAAAAGTAAAACAAGGGCAACGGAGTGAGGCAGAGTAACTGACAGCAACAAAAGTTTAAAGAAAGTATAAAATGAAGACTGGCAACAGCAAGGAAAGCTTTATGTAAATGAGGAATATGCTGACGTGTAATATACATTTAAGTGTTACAAGTATTTTTTGGGTTTATATTTATAAGGGACGTGAAACATGTACGATAAACCGTTCGGGAACGGTTGCTCCTAGTGTGGTTTTACAGAAAAATGATGGATATTAGATGGACAGAATGGATAACTGACGAAGAGGTTCTGAGACGAGTTGGGGGGAAAAGAGCGTTATTGTGCGACTTCACTAAAATAAAGGACAAGCTAACAGGACACATCATCACGATGCATGAGAGCTATAGTTTATTTGGTAATGGCGAGAAGCGTGAGTGGAAAAAATTGTACGCGGAGAACGAAGCTTGAATACAGTAGACGTACGAGACTACAGAGGTGAGGAGACTCACGCAGGGCAGACCGGAGCACAGATGTGCAGCAAACCAGTCTCCTTACTCGTGGAAACAACAGCAAGATCGTCCATAAAAATGCCTTTTGCTTCCTAGAAACCTAAGTTCACACATAAACATGGTTGTTCTACTCGATTTTACGACGTACTTTTACACACAAAAACTCAATGAGAAGCTGGATTGTAATAGTTATTCATTAGAGCGAGTTTTACAGTCTTTGATACCACCAGATAACAAGTTTTGAAAGAACAAAAGGAAACGTGTTTCTGTTCCAACAGGTTAAGTGCATACCTCACACCACATACCGTTCTTATCAAGTCAAGAACGTCTTCAGATAGACGCACCAAATGTAAAATAAACTCTTCGAATAGAAAAGGAATATCAAAATTTTACGGTATGTTACTAATTCAGTGAAAACGACGACTCAAAAGCACGTTTTTAATTACGGGTCTACAACGATCTTTTGCACACTGAGAAGCAGATAAAATAAAAGCGTAACAAATATGAAATTTCTGCCCCTATAGCACCTAATTCCCACTGTTACATACGTCTCGCGTAATGACCATGAGGAGAAAAGCCGAGAAATTAGAGCCGATACAGAGGCTTTCCAACAAAAATTCATCCCACACGCTATTCGCGAGTCGAACAGGGTTGGAGATCTCAGTTAGCGATACAAAAAGTACGCTCCGCCACACACCATTAAGTGGCTTGCAGAGTTTGATGTAGATGTAGATTTTAATCTGTAACAGACAGTTTCTACATAATATTTTCTTCAGGTACGGTTCCATGGCAAGATTTTGTGTGCAAAAATTAAATTTCCAACGTAAAATTGGAATGAAACGAGTTTCAACAAAAACTCTACATGTCTTACACATATCAGAGAATACACTTTTCATTTGTCACAGTAAGAGAACTGAAACAAGATGTTAAGATAAAATAGATGACAGAGCTGAAGGAGTCGAGCCTTTTTGGCTTTGGCAGAGAGTAAAGAATCAGGGGAGGAAATACTCGAACATTCGTTGTCATACTGTAATGCAAATCCTGTGAGAAACGATAAACTTTAAAATTTCATACAGAGGTTGAAAATTACAATCATTTACACAAAACCTATCTCCTAATATCAACCAAATCGTGAAAATTACAGTAATGGTGATTAAGGATAGATCGAACAGAATACACCCCTTAGAAAAGGCTTTAGTTGTAAATCTGCCAAGAAGAAAACTGTAAGATTGAGAAACAACGCCCACCGTCTAATCGAACGTTAGTGGGGTGCTTTCGGCAAGCGAAATTATCAGAAGGTGGTGTGCGGTGGACTCATCCGCGTAAGTTATTCCAGCAATTCGACTAGAACGCAAAGGGACTCAAACGGTTGTGGAGCGCAGCGCAGCGCAGCGAGAGGAACGCACGCAGACTGCGTGTGGCGGTGTTACAAGGCTGCCGGCGCAGCGCGTTACAGGAAGGAGCGCGCCTTCTCCGTCACAACATGGCCGTGCCGTGCCGCGCCGCGCCCTTCCCAAAAACGCGCCTTGACGATCCCTAAAAGTACGCCACCTCGTAACGTGAAAATGGGTGTAACATACGGTGTGGAAGAACCGCAGCAGATACCTGGTTCCGATGGGCTCGCCGTAGCGCAGACGGGGGGCTGATGACGAGCCAGCGGATAGTCGCGCCCTGGCAGGCAACTGGCAACGAGCTAGTTCTGGCGACAAAAGCTTTCCTTCTCCCGGAGCGTTACGTTACGTTACGTTCCTTTCCGGCGTGACGTACGCTAGGGACGCGCGGCGCGACTACCTGTCAAACGCCGCAGCAGCGCCGCGCCCGCCCTCCGGCGGACAATCCGTGAACTCGCTCGGGCGGCGCCCGAAGGGCGGCGGACAACGCCGAGCGCAAACGACGGCTGTCGACAAATGACAGGCGAGCCGCGGGAAGCGGGCGATTTTCACGCCACCTCCAGCACCAGCTCCGGTCCGCACGCACCCGGGTTTGGGTCAAGGTCGCGCCGCGCAAGACACATCGCTGGAGACCACGCGACCCGGGTCAGATCCTGATATCTGAGAACCAACTCTTCCGCGGGTGCTGGTTTTAATGCGCAGCTTCACCTTCGCTATCGAGCTCATTACGGACGCACGATTACTTAATCCGGTGTCGTTGCAACTTTGCAAAGCAATATGTCGTGTTCAAAAATTTCGGAATGAGTTCCACCAGACAGCTGCTTTTATACTCATTCGTTGTGAGAATAAATCAGTCAGATTAATGTCGAACGAAAGAACGGCCTCTACTCGACTCGACTCTCATGTGAGAAAAGTCACGAATACTTGCGAGTAGTTAACACTGTTAGTTTCACAACAGAATTTTTTCTAGAGGAGGGATGACTTTTATTTATATGGTAATGCTCTTGGGTGATTTTTTAACTATTTTGGATGCAAGAATATGTACCAGTTTTCAAAACATACTCTGTACAGTTTCTATGATTAAAATAACTAATTAAGAAATATTCTCCGTTGTAATAAATAGTAAAATGATCATTCAATAATTGCCACGCAAAATAATAATAACAATATTCAATTACACAGTGGAATATAGCGAACCAACCACATACGTGTACTCTGGCGGTCACGAGCTGTTGCGCACTACCACACTGACTTGCTGATATTTTCATAGTGATGCCCAATAGTTGGCAGCACTTGCGCACTATGAAAATGCTGAACATACACCAACGTGTACTTCAGGTTTCCACTGGGAAAAAGTACTTCATTTGCAGCGGAGACACGGTAAAACTTAATGTTGACAAGAAGGGCTGAAAGGGTTAAAATTTTGTGTGTCTCATGTACGCTGATCAAAAGGCGGCGAGGAGTCGTGGGATGGAAACAATGACGCCTTGGAAGGCCACTGCAGGGAGTAAGCACCACATCTGTACACAAAAGTCATCTAATTCCACCATATTCCGGGGGGAGGGGGTGGAGATGAGCTCTGACGACATGTTGAATCACATCCCAGGTGTGTTCGACGAGGTTCAGATGTGGCGAGTTAGGGAGCCTGCACATCAACTGGTACTCGACACTGCGTTCCTCAAACCACACGATCACACTCCTGGGCTTGAGACATGGCGCATTATCATGTTTAAAAATGCCACTGCCGTCTGGAAACATGATTGTAATGAAGGGATGTCGCGCTCTGCAACCAGTGTACGACACTCCTTACCCATCATGATGTTCCCAAAAGCTCCACTAGACCCAGGGATGCCCACGTGAACGTTCCCCAGAGCATAATGGAACTGCTGCCAGCTTGTCTCCGTCTCACAGTGCAGGTATCAAGGAGCTGTTCCCCACGAAGACGACGGCATAGGTATGGGGATTCATCATACCATGCAACGCTCTGCCGCTGCGTCAACGCCTGGTGCCGATGGTCACGTGCCCATTTCAGTCGTAGTTGCCGATGTCGTAGTGTCAAAAATGACAGTTGCACGGATCGTCGGCTGCGGAGGCCCATCGTTAGGAGTGTTCGGTGCACTGTGTGTTCAGACTCACGTCTACTCTGCCCAGCATTAAAGTCTGATGTCTGTTCCGCCACAGTTGTCCTCCCGTCCTGTTTTAACAGTCTGTCCAGCCTACGACGCCCGACGTATGTAAAGAGGGGTGGCCGCCCAACCCCACGAGGTCTGGACGTGGTTCCACCTCGGTTTCGTCACGTGTTCAAGATACCGCAGCACCCCTGGAACACCCAACAAAACCGCGTAGTGCCCGAAATGCTCGTGCCGAGCCTCCGCGCCGTCACAATCTGCCCTCGATTAAACTCACACAGGTCGCGCGCCTTCCCCACTCTACACACTGACAGCACACTCACTGATACCACATACACCGTGCGTGTGTTTGACTGGCAAGGTGACGCTGCTGTCGCCTGGACGGGTTTATGTCGATAGTAGATCGGTGTTCATATTGTTATGGCTGATCAGTGTATCGAATTCCTATAATAATTCAATATAATCTCCAAAGAAAATTACACTGACACAAGAGTAAGCCAAATACAAATGTCGTTTTGTGCTCGATAAATCCAAACACGGATGGAAAATTTATAAAGAGCGCTCATAACAAATGGAAAGTGAACGTCACGTCGACAGCCAACGCACTAGGGACATAAAACAATTTACGATTGGACAACTACTGACGATATTCCCTAAAATCCTCTCGCATACGGTCAGAGCTGTCGCGAATATTTTTCATGATAGAAAACTGTGACGAAAGGATTTGTACTTAAAATTAAGAGTAGACGCTAAGATCCAAAGTGGTACAGAGAAAAATTAAGCAAAGACTCATACTACCAACGTACACGACCGGTGAACTCTAATCGAACGACGCTGTGTGCGTTTTGGAGCCTCACTCCGACGGTGCTGCCAGGCGTGCATCCGCAATTGTGGGCACTGTGCCAAACAACGGCGACTGTGCGAACTCACCTGCTGCGGGACTTGGCCGTCGGGAACCCTCTGTTCTACGAGAGGAACGGCTAAGAACAACAACGTTGACGTCTACAACGTGAAACAGAAAAGGACAACCACAAGGTTCTATGACTTAGCGATCAATGCATGGTTAACATTTTGAATTTTTTGCGTGTAGTTGTTTTGGTGGTAGTGGTGGTGGTGGAGGTGGCGGTGGTGTCTGCGGCAATACTGACGCATGATGTAATAGGAACTACAGGTGGCGGTTTTGATGAACAGTACTGTAACATGTCGGTAACTGAAGGTAGTTGACTATTAACAGAGAGCTTATCGGTGTTTTACCGAGTTTTCATTTTCTGCACAATATTTCGACGGCCGATCCAGCAGCCCACTTCAGGTGCTGCGAGTTTTGCTGCCACGTGCACTCGCTGCCTGACTGTCAACTGGTGTCGCTGTTGCGCCGCTGTTTATAGCCGACTTCGACTCCAGACGCCCACTAAACCTTTGCATGCTCTTTCGTTTTTTTGTGGTTGCCATGATAATCCGTGAAACAAATTCTCTCAGCTCTTCCAGCTATGGTGAATGTGATGGCCAGCTAGTTTTTAATAAATTTAGTGCCGGGCTGCAAGCGTTACTTGAACTGAAACCGCCATTCATGTTTATTAGGTCTTCTGACTTTTTTTTTCGATAGGACTACTTAATTATGCTCCGCCAGATACTTGGCGTTTGCACCACACTACTGGTCTCATCGTGCTCATTCAACGAGTACTAGCGATCCCGGCAATACTTGGCAGTTGCTAAACGTGCACCGGAACTGGATTATGTCGTAATTTCCTCCCTCCCCCCTCCCTGTCCACCTACTCCTCCCCTCTCTTTTGTCCATCTCCTCCTCGTTCACCTCTCTCCGTCCATCTCTCTATCTCTGACCTTGAGCCTTGTTTGTTTTTATTGCCAAAGAAACCTTGATGGGAATTGAGTCATTTACCATGAATAGGTAAATCGTTTTGGATCATCGTTATACAGGGTACGGAAGATCTCTCCTCCTGCTGGTCGTGTGAGGATACTAGCTTCAATGACAGTACTTTGCATAGCGTTAATCTGACCTGCTAGCCTTGATAAAACTGAATACGAGACATAACACGAAACCACACGACAGAAAACGAAACCACACATTTTCACAGCACAGCATTTTCTTTCTCGCAATCGGTCGTTATAGGAAACCTGTACATTTTCGTTTATAAAAATATATAGCCTATACCCGTCTGAATGATTATTAGCGCAGCGCGTAAAAATTTTTGGTAAATCAATAAAGAATTTTTCCAGATTTTTTCCTAACAAGTTTTTCCCTTTATATAGCACATATATATTTATGTACCACACATCTTACAAAATATGTAGCCTCTGTCTGTCCGAACGTTTATTAGAGTGTTGTTGTTGTGGTCTTCAGTCCATGCTACCCGATCCTGTGCAAGCTTCTTCACCTCGCAGTACCTACTGTAACCTACATCCTTCTGAATCCGCTTAATGTATTCATCTCTTGGTCTCCCTCTACAACTTTTACCCTCCACGCTGCCCTCCAATATTAAATTGGTGATGCCTTCATGCCTTAGAACATGTCCTACCAACCGATCCCTTCTAGTCAAGTTCTGCCACAAATTCCTCTTCTCCCCAATTCCATTCAGTACCTACTCATTAGTTACGTGATCTACCCACCTAATCTTCAGCACTCTTCTGTAGCAACACATTTCCAAAGCTTCTACTCTCTTCTTGTCTAAACCGTTTATCGTCCAAGTTTCATTTCCATACATGGCTACACTCCACACAAATACCTTCAGAAAAGACTTCCTGACACTTAAATCTATATTCTATGCTAACAGATTTCTCGTCAACAGAAATGCTTTTCTTGCCATTGCGAGTCTACATTTTCTATCCGCTCTACTTTAGCATCATCAGTTATTTTGCTGCCCAAATAGCAAAACTCATCTACTACTTTAATGGCCTCATTTTCTAACCTAATTCCCTCAGCATTACCTGTTTCAATTCGACTACATTCCATTATCCTCCTTTTGCTATTCTTGAAGAGCATCTTTTATCCTCCTTTCAAGAAATTGTCTATTCCGTTCAATTGCTCTTCGAAGTCCTTTGCTGTCTATGACAGAATTGCAATGTCATCGGCAAACCTCAAATTTTTATTTCTTCTCCCTCAACTTTAATTCTTTCTCCTTTACTGCTTGCTCAATGTAAAAACTGAATAACACCGGGGACTGGCTACAACTCTGCCTTCCCAACCATTGCTTCTCTTTCAAGCCGGGCGACTCGTAACTGTCATCTGGTTTCTGTACAAGCCGTAAGTAACCTTTGCTCCCTGTATTTTACTCCTGCTACCTTCAAAATTTCAAATTCCAGCCAACACCGTCAAAAACTTTCTCTAAGTCTACAAACGCTAGAAACGTGGGTTTTTCTTTCCTTAACCTAGTTTCTAAGATAAATCGTAGGGTCAGTATTGCCTCTAGTGTTCCTACATTTCTACGGAATCCAAACTGGTCTTTCCCGAGGTCGGTTTCTACCAGTTTCCCCTTTCTTCTATAAGGAATACGTGATAGTATTTTGCTACCGTAACTTATTAAATTGATAGAACTGATAGTTCGTAATTTTCTCACCTGTTAGCACCTGCTTTCTTTGGAAATGGGATTATTTTTTCTTCTTGGAGACCGGGGGTATTTCACTTCTCACACATATTGCTCACCAGATGGGAGAGTGTTTTCATGGCTGGCTCTCCCAAGGCTATCAGTAGCTCTACTGGAATGTTTTCTACTCCCGGGGCCTTGTTTCGACTTAAATCTTTGAGCGCTTTGTCAAATTCTTCATGCAGTATCATATCTCCCTTCTCATTTTTCTCTATGTTTTCTTCAATTTCCATAACATTGCCCTCATGTAAATCTCCCTAGTACAGACCTTTATGTACTCCTTCCACTTTTCTGCTTTCCCTTCTTTGCTTTGGTCTGGTTTTCCGTCTGAGCTCTTGATATTCATACAAGTGGTTCTCTTTTCTCCAAAGGTCTCTCTAATTTTCCTGTAGACAGTGTCCATCTAACCCCTAGTGACACATGCGTCTAGATTCTTACATTTGTCCTCTAGTCATTCCCGCTTAACCATTTTGTACTTCCTGTCGATCTCATTTTTTAGACGTTTGTATTCCTTTTTGCCTGCTTCATTTACTGTATTTTTATATTTTTTCCTTCCATCGACTAAATTCAATATCTCTTCTGTTACCCAAGGATTTCTACAAGCCCTCGTCTTTTTACCTGCTGCCTTCACTATTTCATCTCTCAAGGGTCCCCATTCTTCTTTTACTGTATTCCTTTTCCCTGTTCCTGTCAATCGTTCCATAATGCTCCCTCTGAAATTCTCAACCACCTCGGTTTCTTTCAGTTTATCCAGGTCCCATATCCTTAAACTCCTACCTTTTTGCAATTTCTTCAGTTTTAGTCTACAGTCCATAAACAACAAATTGTGGTCAGAGTCCACATCTGCCCCAGGAAATGTCTTACAATTTAAAATCAGGTTCCTAAACCTCTCTCTTACCATTATACTATTACATAATCAATCTTAAGTGTTATTGGCGTGCTTATGCGTCCGCTACCGCCAACCCTCTCACAGAGTGACTTCCGTATCTGGGAGAATAAGGAGTTTCGAGTATTTATGATAAAATATACGTGCCTCTTTGCGTGCTATCAATTGCAAAACACCTCGTTTCGATACCTTGAACCGTTTATAAAATATGACTATTGTTACGACATTATTCCCGATGCAGACGGACAGAAATGGGCACGTCACGCGCCACCGCCTGACAGATACAAAAACCAATATCAAGAGAACGAAATAAGGTATCGTCCTGCTCTCGGTTTTAAATAAAATTTCGATATTTGTCTACATTTCACACACAGCAATGTTTGGGCTAAAATCAACAATATGCAATGCGTTTTCACTTCCGAAAACTCATTAAAATTTTGTGCAGTACTTTACTTAATTTGATGCAGTGCAGTAACTATGAAGAATAACGAAAAGAAATTCATTGCTTTATCGAGCAAATATATCAGACTGTAAGGTGTGCAAAAATAAAATTTTTTCACTAACAGTTTTCTAGGAATCGGGTGATAAGTATTTCATAGCGGCTGGATTACCATCTCTCGGGGCAGATAGCAACATTACGCGAGCAGAACAGTGATCAAAAAGCTGCTCGCAGCACAGACTTTAGATAGCATGTCTGTAGTAGACATAGGGTTAAATTTTGCAAATAGCTCACCACCGAGAAGAATAAAATTAAATTAAAAGACAAATGTTAATAGCAGCACGACTACAACCCGAGCCGACGACTTATCAGTCCATATGCTTAGGAAGCACCCGTGATCTAGGGGTAGCGTCTTTGATTAGTCGAACCCCGCCACCGTAAATTAAAATCGTCAGCAGTGGCGACCGAAGACTTCCAGCATAATAAGTCATCCATTTTTCAGCGAACAGCATTGTCAAAGAGGGCGGAGGTAGAGGTTCACGGCACCCTTGTTGCCCTTGGGGTGGGATACTTCCCCTAAAGATGGAAGAATCAACACTAATCAACGACATGAGGATGCAGAAGGCAATGGAAACCACTGCATTAAAGACACGTGATGTATATCCACAGGACATGGGGCCTGAAACTGAGGAGTGTCATGATCTTTCCATTGGCAAAAGATTCCGAAATAGGCCCCCATTCGGATCTCCGGGAGGGGACTGCCAAGAGGGAGGTGATATGAGAAAAAGATTGAATAACCAACGAAAGAATAACGTTCTACGAGTCGGGGCGTGGAATGTCGGAAGTTCCAACGTGGTAAGGAAGGTAGAAAATCTGAAAGGTGAAATGCTAAGGCTCAATCTAGTTATAGTGGAGGTCAGTGAATTGATATGGAAGGAAGATAATGAAGGATCTGCGATCAGATGAATACAGGGTAATATCAACAGCAGCAGGCAGAAAATGGTGTAACGGGAGCAGGATTCGTTATGAGTAGGATGGTAGCGCAGAGAGTGTGTTATTGCGAACCGTTGAGTGATACGGTTGTTCCCATCAGAACCAACAGCAAATCAACACCGACGACGATAGTTCAAGTAGCCATGCCGACGTAACAAGCAGAAGATAAAGAGGTAGAGAAAGAATACAAGGATACTGAACAGCTAATTTAGTGCGTAAAAAGAGATGAAAATCTGAAAGTCATGTGGGACTAGACTGCCGTTGTAGGGGAAGGAGTAGAAGAAAGGGTTATGGGAGAATGTGGGCTTCGTACTAGGAATGAGAGAGGAGAAAGATGAATTGAGTTCTGCAATAAATTTCAGCTAGTAATAGCGATTACTCTGTTCAAGAATGAAAAGAGGTATACCCGGAAAAGGACGGGAGATACGGGAAGATTTCAGCTAGATTACATCACAGTCAGACAGAGACTCCGAAATCAGATACTGGATTGGTGGACGTACGCAGGAGCAGATATAGACTTAGATGACAATGTAGTAGTGATGAGGAGTAGGCTGAAGTTTAAGAAACTAGTCAGGAAGAATCTCTGCGCAAAGAAGTAGGATACGGAAGTACTGAGGAATGAAGAATACCTATAAAGTTCTCTGAGGCTTTAGATACTGCGACAAGGAAAGGCTCAGTGGGTAGTTCAGTTGAAGAGGAATGGACATCTCTAAAAAGGCCAATCACTGAAGTGTGAAAGAGAAACACCGGGACAAAGAAGATAACCGCAAAGAAGCCGTGGGTAACAGAAGGAATACTTCACTTCATCTGGGTGTTGTGGATGTCCTTAGGTTAGTTAGGTTTAAGTAGTTCTTAGTTCTAGGGGACTGATGACCATAGATGTTAAGTCCCATAGTGCTCAGAGCCATTTGAACCATTTCACTTCATCGATGAAAGAAGGAAGCACAAAAATGTTCAAGGAAATTCAGGAATACAGAAATACAAGCCACTTCGGAATAAAATAAATAGGAAGGGCAGGGAAGATAAGGCGAAGTGGCTGCACGAAAAATGTGAAGAAATCGAAAATTAAATGAGTGTCGGAAGGACTGGATCAGCGTATAGGAGAGTCAAAACAACCTTCAGTGAAATTACAAGCAGGGCGGTAACATTAAAGAGTGCAATAGGAATTCCACTGTTAAGTGAAGAGGAGGCAGCGGATACGTGGAAAGAATAAACCGAAGGCCTCTATGAGGGAGACGACTTGTCTGGTGACGTGATAAAAGAAACAGGAGTCGGTATAGACGAGATAAAGGATCCAGTATTAGAATCAGAATTTAAAAGATCTCACAATTACGAAGATTTCAAGAGCCGACAAATGCGACAATTATCGCACAATCAGCTTACCAGCTAATGCATCGAGGTTGCTTACAAGAATAATATACAGAAGAATAGAAAATAAAATTGAGGATGTGTTAGATGACGATCAGTTTGACTTTAGGAAAGGTAGAGCCACCAGAGGCGCAATTCTGGCGTTGCGGTTGATGATGGAAGAAAGACTACAGAAAAAAATCAAGACAGTTTCATAGGATTTGTCGACCTGGGAAAAGCGTTCGACAATGTAAAATGATGCAAGTTGTTCGAAATTCTGAAGAAAGTAGGGGAAAGCTATAGAGAGAAGTGGGTAACATGCAGCATGTACAAGAGCCGAGAAGGAATGACAAGAGTGGAAGGAATGACAAGAGTGGACGACCAAAAATAAAGGGCACACATTACAAAGGGCGTAAGACTGTTCAATCCATACATGAAAGAAGCAATGACGGAAATAAAAGAAAGGTTCAAGAGTGGAATTAAAATTTAAGGTGAAATGATACCAATGATAAGATTTGCTGCTGACATTGCTAGCCTCAATGAAAGTGAAGAAGAATTATAGGATCTGCTGAATGGAAAGAACTGTCTAATGAGTTCAGAATATGGCTTCAGAGTAAATCGAAGGAAGACGAAAGTAATGAGAAGTAGGACATCAAAATCAGACTAGCACTGGCAAAAAGGGCATTCCTGGCCAAGAGAAGTCTACTAGTATCAAACATTGTGGGGAAACTGGAACAGAAGAGAATCGAAGCATGTGAGATGTGGTTGGGGGTGGACTGATAATGTAAGGAATCGGAGAGAAAAGGAATATATGGCAAACGCTGACAAGAAGAAGGGATAGGATGACAGAACATCTGTTACATCAGGGAATGACTTCCATGGTACTACCAGGACCAACAAATAACTGAGGATGTTTGTTGCAAGTTCTATTCTGAGATGAAGAGTTTGAAGGGAAAAAAAAGGGTAATACCATTTCAGCACTCGACACTGGTTTCCAGTAATGGCGGAGAGAGCGCCACCAAACACATTACAGTCTGCTTTATTTGCATACCAGCACACATTCTAAGAGAACTGGCGTAATTTTAGTGCGATTTAAGGCTCGAATCGGAAGAGAAATGGCATAATTTTAGTGCAATACTTACAGTGTGCTGTAGCACATGAACACATGATCACCGGCAGCCACTGAAGGCGGTATTATTTTCAACTAAAAAAATTGTACAAATATACTACACTAAATGCGTCCGATTTGACGTATTGGGTAATTGCTGTCCGTCCTCCAGGCAATGCAATTCTGTGTTTCGCTTCTGCTTCCTCGAAGTGGCCGCTACCGCTTAAGCAGTCATCACACTGGGTGAGTTTCCTAATGTTTATGCGGAGCTGTACTAGTTTTGTGGCGCATTTCCGGGTTCGATTCCCGACGGGGTCAGGGATTTTTCCTGCCTCGTGATGACTGGGTGTTGTTGTGTCGTCTTCATCATCATCATTCATCCCCATTACGGTCGGAGGAAGGCAATGGCAATCCACCTCCACTAGGACCTTCCCTAGTACAACGGTGTGGGTCTCCCGCATCGTCCCCTACGCTCCTCGGAGTATGGGACCTCATCATCATCATCATAATCATCATCATCATCCTGTTATTTCACGTTGCGGAGGCATTGCTTCGCATGAAACACAAAATAAGTTCTGCATCACTGGCAGAACTTGGGAGGCGCCATACTGGATTTCGTCATTTTCAGTCGAAGCCTGTGTTTGATGGGTTTTATACTACAAATTATGTCCTAAGAACATATTCAGTTTCTAAGCACCAGCACTTTGAGGGTATTTCGAAAGCGCGTAGTTACTGGTACGATTTACTGTAACAAAATTACCCTCGTATTGGTGGTTAAAGAATGTTTGTATATAGTTATTTCTGTATTAGGGCAGTTGATAAAATGTCGATATATCGATATCCAAATGAGGATACCGAGTGACGATAATTTTATTTTATATTAGGTTTTCTTCGTAATTTTCGGTAAATATATGAAACTGTTCTTCTGAAACTGTTCTAGAACATAATTTGACTTTCATTGTGTGAAGGAATAAAATTATTTCTTGAGCTACGATCACGTCCAGTCTTTCTCTTTGACTGTGTGAAGCAAGTATATGTGGCACAAAACTAGTAGTCTGATTGCACAGGGGGGGTGGCGGAGTGAATAGATTAACAAGATTTCCGATGTGAAGAAATAGCACATCAGCTGCGTTAGTGCGCTATTTCTTCACATCGTCGTTCTTCAAAAATAGTTGCTGAAAAAGATGAACAAAAATCTAAATGACAAGATTGGTCTTTACGGTGAAAGGAGACGTGTTAGAGGAAATGCTGACGCAATCGGCACTCGGCGCTACCGACGGAAATTGCAACATTTAGCTTCGGGCCACTGGGACACCTGATATGGTGCCACGTAACAAGCAGTTACCACTGTTAGCAAAATGGTTATCGCCAAGCGTGAACGCGCATCGTTTTCCTATCAATTCTTGCTCTAATGGGGATAAGCAGGCGGCTAACTGGTTGATGTACTCGATATCTAATAACAAACCAGAACTCATATATAAAGATCTAAAACCTGCAGTATATTTTACAATGTGCAGCCGATATTTTTATAGGCCAATACGTCGACAATCATCGTCGATATATCGATAGTTTTTAAATATCGATACATGGAATTCCGATATTTTTAAAAATATCATCACTTCAACTCTGTATTACAACTTGCGTGTTATGAAAGTACGCCAATTTTAAGCAATGGCACACTGAAGCTTCGTACTTGGTTTTACTTGTTATAATCAATTGTCAGTCACCGACATACACAGGCGATTGAAGCCCTCCGGTTTGTTTGTTTCTTTTTTTGTTTTAGGGAGCAAAAACAACTACGGTCATGCGCGCCCATGACAGAACCTTACAATACTAATACAAAAATGGAGTTAAAAGCGATTACGCGTCAAGCTCAATCGATGGAAGGAAAGAAAGCTAAGAACAAGGACTTCTCCTTGGAGAGAGGTTCACAAAATAAGCCGTAGAGACAGCGGAGGTACCGAACTAAAAATTAAATGTCCTTCGGCTTACTGCTATGACGGATAAAATGAAAATGCGTCGTTCGCTAAAACGGCCGATCAAGCAGACGGCAAACATACATTAGAAAGTAAGTGATTAAAAAATGGGCATTCAGTCAGAAAATGGCGAACTGTCAATGGTTGATGACAATGCCCACAAACTGGTGGGGGATCACCACTTATCAAATGGCGGTAGCTAAAACAACAGTGCCCAAAACTCAACCTAGGTAAAATGATCCCTTCGCGGAGAGAGGTCCGAGAGAAGATTGGCCAAGCCATTGGGAGAGGTTTAATTCCCCGGAGCTAGTTCCCACGAAGGGAAGACCAGTGGTGATACCAAAGTGACACCGTCTGATGACAGACGGCAACACGGAGAGCATCGGAAGGAATGGAAGAAATAGCTTGCCGAGGCAGGAGGACTGCAGCCTTGGCAGTAATTTCGCTTCCCGTCAGACCGACGTGAGCAGGTGGCTCCCTTCAAGGGTGAGAAAGTGGAAACTTTCTTGGACCCGTTGCACTAAGGGATGGACTTTGTACAGCACACAGAGAAAGGGAGCAGATTACACAACTGAAAAGCCGGTGTCGCCGGCTGTACTGCGTGGCCAGGTACAGGGCGAGGAGCTCTGCTCTAAATACTGAACAGCGTTCCGGAAGCCGATACAGAAAATCGTCGTCCGTGGTCAATCCGAGAACCATCAGTGCACACAAAGGTACTATCGTTAAGTTCCGTGCGAAGGTCGAGAAACTTACAGCGACAGATCGGATCTGGAGTAGTTTCCTCAGGAAGCGAATGATGTCCAAGCTGAACACGGGCCGTCGCACGAAGCAAATCCAGTGAAGGGTTCGCACTCATCCGGAAAGTGGCAGGCAGCGTGAAGTTAAGCCACCGGAGCAATAGCCGAAAGCGAACTCCAGGAGATAACATAGAAGAGGGACGCGCCCCATACTGGCGGACAAAGAAGTCATAGAAGAAGGAGGCATAGGATGGGTGGCCGGGCTTAGCAGACAAATGGAATGCATATCCGATAAGGAGAACACCACGTTGGTATGACAGCGACAGTTGTATGACGGCGACAGTTCGGCACCTTCTGCACAGTGTAAAAGGCGCCAGTGGCAGATTCCACGATGGTGGATTGTATTTAGATGACAAGATGGACGGACGTTCGGATGCACGAACGAAAAACCCTTAGCCGGCCGGTGTGGCCGAGCGGTTCTAGGCGCTTCAGTCTGGAACCGCGCCACCGCTACGGTCGCAGGTTCTAATCCTGCCTCGGGCATGGATGTGTGTGATGTCCTATGGTTAGTTAATTTTAAGTAGTTCTAAGTTCTAGGGGACTGATGACCTCAGATGTTAAGTCTCACAGTGCTCAGAGCCATTTGAAACACCCTTTTTCTAAGGAAGGAGAGGCATATAGCAGTGAGTTGCAATCCCCTTAGTTTCTATTATGCTTGCAAATCTAGATTTCGGCTATAAATAGCCATCTTCATTGCATTTTCCTTGCAATTCAACAGACTCGCGGCAGTTCACGTCACCCTATGTTCTTACAGATGTATAGACAGAAGGATTTATAGCCGAATTCTGGATCCACAAGCTGATAAAAACAAATGGGACTGTCACTGACTGCTATGTGCCTATCCTTCCTTACAACCTACGGTCGCTGTGCACAATAGTTGCTGATGGAATCAAAGTTAGTTAATCCATAGTTGTTTCGAACGGACAAGGGACCGGTAAAACGTAGGAGGGTGGTCCGATCCGCTCTCCAGGAAATACCGCTTAGGACACGTAGGACATATGAGGGACCAGGTACAGCTTGCGGCCTGGTAAGACTCTGAAAGGACATAGAAAGTTTTCTATCATCAAGCATGAGCCCCCGGAATTTCGTAGTTTTAGCGAACGGAAGAGCAACAGGTCCAAGATGTAAAGACTGTGGAAGAAAACCATTGCGCCGTCACAATAGAAACGGCTTTGTCAGTGGAAAAGCGAAAGGCATCGTCGATGCCCCACGAGTAAAGACGATCGAGACATCGTTGAAGACGCCACTCAAGGAGACAAGTCCATGGAGAACTGTAACAGACCGCAAAGTCGACGAAAAGGGAGCCGGCGATGCCCAGTGGGAGACAGGCCGTTATAGGGCCAAGGGCGATAGCAAAGAGGACGACGCTCAGGACGGAACCCTGAGGCAAACCGTTTTATTGGATAAAGGTGTCCGACAAGGCAGAACCCACGAGTACCTTGAAAACTCGGTCTTTTAAAAATTCCTGAAGAAAACGGGGCAGGCAGCCTCGGGGATACCAGTCCTCCAGCAGGTGTCGTAGGTTTCCTCCAAATCATAAGTGGGTCGACAAAGTGACGAATAGTCAACTGAAGAAAGGTGCGCTAAAAATCCACATTGTACAGCGGTTACTAAATTGCGAGACTCAAGTTACCATGGCAGCCGGGCATAAATCATACATTCCATCATCTTGCAAAAACAGCTGGTGGGAGAAACGGTAGCTACAAGTAAGTTGTTTGTCATTACTAGGCTTAGGTATGGGTATGACATTTGCTTCACGCCAGCGTTTGGGAACGTGCCATCTGCCCAGATGCGATTGTACGTTTGAAGGAGAAAGTGTTTGCCTGCAAGAGAACGGTGCTGCAGCGTCTGAATGTGGACATCGTCCGGCCTTGTGGCGGAAGATCGGGATGAAGTGAGATCATGATCCAGCTACCTCATAGTAAAGGCGGCATTGTAGCATTCACGATTCTGAGAAGAGAAGGGTATCATCCGAGCCTCCTCCACTCGTTTTCGGAGGAGGAAGGCAGGGTGATAGTGGGGGAGCTCTAAATCTCCTCAAAAGGAGCGGCCGAAGGTGTTGGAGACAGCAATGGGGTCCATAATGACATCATCTGCTACCGTCAGGTTGGAAATGGGGAATGAACCTTGGTTCCAGGGAGCCGTCAGAGATTGGCCCACACAACGGATGAGGTAGTGAAAATGTAAAAAAAATGCAACTAGCTTTTTTGCTATCCCGAAGAATGCGAGGACATTGCTCACGCAACTTTTATTATAACAAATACAGTTAGGAATCGTTAGATGATGGTTAAAAACGCGGAGAGCACGACTCCGTGCGCAAATTGCGTCGTGGTACGGCTCACTCCACCAAGGGACAGGGACACGGCGCGGGAAGATAAAGTGCGAGGAATGGAACGTTCTGCAGCGGTAAGGATAACGTTAGTAAGATATTCTACCTGGTCATCACAACTGGGGAAATGTTGTTCGTCGTCGCCGGCCGCTGTGGCCGAGTGGTTCTAGGCGCTTCAGTCCGGAACCAGGCTGCTGCTACGGTCGCAGGTTCGGATCCTGCAGCGGGCATGGATGTGTGTGATGTCCTTAGGTTACTTAGGTTTATATAGTTCTAAGTCTAGGGGACTGATAACCTCAGATGTTCAGTCCCATAGTGCTTAGAGCCATTTCAACCATTTTTTTGTTGTTCGTCGAAGGTCGCCAGGGAGGAGTAAAGCCTCTAGTCGGCCTTAGAACGTTGCCAATTGGGTTTACATGTAGGTGGGGTCAGAGCCAGCAAACGGGAAGCACACAGGAAATGGTTGCTGGAGTACGTGTCGTAGAGAATGGACCACTCGAGACGACGGGTAAGCTAGGCAGTGCAGAACGGAAGGTCCAAATGGGAGTAAGTGTGGGTGGAGTCTGAAAGGAACGTGGATGCTCCGGTGTTAAGGCAGATCGGGTTGAGTTCATTGAGAAGGTCAGCCAAGGGGGCACCTCTCGGACAGGTTCTGGAAGAACCCCAAAGGAGGAGATGGTGTGCATTAAAGTCATCAGCAGCAAAAAGGGATGAGGGAGTTGACCAATAAGCTGGAGGAAGTCGGCCCTGATGACAGCGAATGACTGAGGGATGTAAACGTTACAATGAGAAATGTGAAGGGAGGAAGGGAAATGCGGACTGTAACTACTTGCAGCTTTGTGTACAATGAGATGGTTTGACTGTGAACGTTATCCCGGATGAGCAGCAAGACTCCTTCATATGATGGAATGCCGTCCTCTGGGGGGAAGGTCGAAGTGGACCGGAAACAGATGCGAGAGATCAAAACGGTCGAAATTTCGTTTCATGAAGGCAGAAAACAAGTCGATGCTGCAATTCCAAAAGCAGCTGTAATTCCTCCTTGTTGGGCCTAATACCGCGAACGTTTCACTGGAGGAGAGTCACGAAGGGGAAATGGGAGGAGGGAAAACTGAAATGTTGTCACCTCGGCGCCTGCCGAATGCTACCGTTCGAAGACTCACATCTACTGGGCGCTGGGGCGTCGGCATTCTCACTGGCTCGGCCTGCGGATTCCAGGGCAGAAAAACGGTTGGCCGTACGCACGGCGAAACGGAGGTCAGTCGGGTGAGGATATCGCGAGGCGACACCGTTGAAGATGATCTCCGAGCCTGTGAAGGAGACGACAGTTTGCATTCGTTTGATTTCTTATGGCCTCTGCAGTTGGTAGATGATGACTTAGATGTTTGTTGGTTGGAGGGAAGTAAAAAGTCTTTGCGAGAGCATTCCTTCTGTCCTTTCTGGCCTGCCGGTTGTGTAGCAGGAGATTTCACCGCCGGAGGCGAAGATCTGGTGCCTTGTTGCACAGCTGGAGGAGGAGATGGGAATGTTACTGTAACACTGGACGCTTTTACAACTGTGGTGCTGAATTGGAGGTCGCAAGTCTGCGTGGTCGTGTCCTTTGTGGAGCGAGGTGTAGCAAGAACGGTATTTTAAGTGCCAGATGGTAAAACGCAGGGCTTTCGACTAACCAACAACTTGTGAGCGACAACGTAAGACACTTTTTCCTTCACCCACACCTCCTGGACGGGCTGCTCATCGAGGTACACGGGCATTCTCACGATGAGGCTGCGTGATAGCCATTGCGATTGATACAGCAGGGAGAAGGTGACGGGCAATCGCCCTCTTGAGCATCCCTACCACAAATAACACATTTGGCTGTGTATCGACAGGGCACTCGAGTGTGGTTGCAACGTTGACACTGGTAGCAGCACATTGGGTTTGGAATGTACGGTCGGACCGTGGTAACTTCATAGCCTGCTTTGATCTTTGATAGAAGCACTATTCTACCAAACGTGAGAAAGAGAGTGCGTGTAGGCACTAAGGTTGCATCAATCTTTTTCATTACGCAATGGACTAACGCCCTCATCAGAGAGATAAGTTTGGTTATCCCCCTTGGTCAGACCATTGAGCGGTCTAGTGTAAATACCACCACGCAAAAGAATTCAGCGTTCGATGGCCCTCGACACGAACAGTATAGCCGTGGAGGAGCAAAGCTGCAAGCAGTTGTTGGGCTTGAAAATCACAACTCACGTCCAAAAACCACGTGCCATTACATAAGTGAGAGCAGGAGTTCGCAGGCCTGCAATTGCACCAACACCTTCCTGATTAATAAACGGATTAATCGTAGCAAAGTGCTGACCTTGTTCAGTACTTGATACCATGAGGAACCAAGGTGCAGCTGGGGGAGTTTTAGAATCTGTAGAATGCCGTTTGCGTTTAGTGTTGAAATAGACTGAGATAGTGATAGGTTCCCTGCGAGAAAATTTCCCGTGACTGCCAGTGTCTCCAATGGCACGCTCCTTCCACTGCGAGGAGGGGCCTCACCGGCCTTACGTGATTGTTCACACCACAGGTCACACCTCCTGAATTCCTGACAGCGTGACCAATAGGCAATTTAGGAAGGTAACAGCTCAGGCAATCGCCCCTCCCTGGGCCTGGCCTGTACCACGGGGTACGTGTGAACCTTGCCTGTCTACCCGGGGCTGGGAATTCCGCGTTACCCAGTCACCTGTTACGTGTCAGACGCGTGGGTCGGCCTTCAGGGGCACACAGGGAGGAAGAAGTAACAACGAAGAACCTCAAACGCCGAAGCGGAGGAAGGGTTGGAGACGCAGAACATAGAAAGAAAGAAAGAAAAAAAGAAAGAAAGAAAAATCAGTGAAGGGACTGTTCTGATGTTAGGCTACTAAAACTTCACAACACATTCCTGAAAATACCTGTGTTCCCCAATGGAGGGGAAAAAGAATTGTAGGAGGACAGACATGCATCACGAAAAAGGAATAGACGCTGCAAAGGCTGGGGCGCCATCGCAGCCAAGCACAAATTCACCAAACTGTGGTGAGCCTTCTGGTGATCGTAGCGTAGAATACAATGTCGTACACCAAGTAGATAAACGCGCTGAGTTACTAACAAGTAAACCTACCCCAAGGTTACAATTCGATTTTGATCGGCTTTGAACATGTAGTGTAGACCAAAATAAGAGATTATAAGGTGCCCATAACGGCCATTAAGGGGGCGAACTTTCCCTTGAAAAACATTCAGTTTAATATTTCTCAATGAAAACCGTTGAAACGCTAAGATCTATAAAAAACTTCAAATACAAGTTCTATCGTTTTTGATACATCATACTACAGTGCATCCAGATTTGTCGCAAACGATATTTTTTCTGCAATCGCCTTCCCCACTATTTTGTTTTTCACTTTGACACATGAAGAATAGCAAAACGTATGGCACTGTTAGTAGTAAGTTCAGTCATGTGTGATGAACTGGTATTCCACAGATGCATTTGTCAGAAATAAGCTATACACATGTCTACACAGCTGTACGCGCGTCCGATATACACTCATGCTCATAAATTAAGGATAATGCTGATACAAGGTGAAACAACGCTCTGGTGGGTGGTTTGCGGGTTTAAATCACCCCGGGGTATGACCATGTGGTGCATTTGACCTGCGGTCGTCGCACGGTGGCGCTGGCAGCAGTCCATATACGCAGAGGTGTGTTGGTGCATGTCAGAGGACGGTGCAGCGAGTAAGTGTGCAGACGTTTTCAGACGTGCTAATGGTGACTGTGTGTTGAAAATGGCTCAAATAACACATATTGATGACGTTATGAGGGGTTGAATACTAGGGCGACTGGAGGCTGGTCAAACACAGCAGGTCGTAGAACGTGCCCTCCGTGTGCCACAAAGTGTGGTCTCAAGATTATGGCAACGATTCCAGCAGACAGGTAACGTGTCCAGGCGGTACAGTACGGGACGCCCACAGTGTGCAACACCACAAGAAGACCAATATCTCACCATCAGTGTCCGCAGACGGCCACGGAGTACTGCAGGTAGCCTTGCTCGGGAACTTACCGTAGCCAGTGGAACAGTTGTCTCCAGACACACAGTCTACAGACAACTGAACAGACATGCTTTATTCGCCCGGAAACCTACAAGGTGCATTCCACTGACACATGGTCACAGGAGAGCCCGTACAGTCTGGTGTCAAGAACACAGTGCATGGACGAGTCCAGCTATAGTCTGAACAGTGATTCTCGCTGGGTTTTCATCTGGCGTGAACCAGGAACCAGATACCAACCCGTTAATGTCCGTGAAAGGAACCTGTAGGGAAGTAGTGATTTGATGGTGTGGGGTGGGATTATGACTGGTGCACGTACACCTCTGCATGTCATTGCCAGAGAAACTGCAACAGAACAGGTGTACCGGGACGCCATTTTGCACTAGTATGTGCGTCTTTTCAGGGGTGCAGTGGGTCCCACCTTCCTCCTGATGGATGATAACTCACGGCCCTACCGAGCTGCCATCGTGGAGGAGTACCTTGAAACAGAAGATATCAGGCGAATGGAGTGGCCTGCCTGTTCTCCAGACCTAAACCCCATCGAGCACGTCTGGGATGCTCTCGGTCGACGTATCGCCGCACGTCTTCAAACCCCTACGACACTTCAGGAGCTCTGACAGGCACTGGTGCAAGAATGGGAGGCTATACCCCAGCAGCTGCTCGACCACCTGATCCAGAGTATGCCAACCCGTTCTGCGGCCTATGTACAAGTGCATGGTGATCATATTCCATATTGATGTCGAGGTACATACGCAGGAAACAGTGGCGTCTTGTAGCACATGTGTTTCGGGATGGTTTTCTCAACTTATCACCAATACCGTGTTCCCTATGTGCCTATGCTACACTACTGGCCATTAATATTGCTACACCAAGAAGAAATGCAGATGATAAACGGTTATTCATTGGACAAATACATTATACTAGAACTGACATGTGATTACATTTTCACGCAATTAGGGTGCATAGATCCTGAGAAATCGGTACCCAGAACAACCACCTCTGGCCGTAATAACGGCCTTGATATGCCTGGGCATTCGAGTCAAACAGAGCTTGGATGGCGTGTACAGGTACAGCTGCCCATGCAGCTTCTACACGATACCACAGTTCATCAAGAGTAGTGACTGGCGTATAGTGACGAGCCAGTTTCTCGGCCACCGTTGACCAGACGTTTTCAATTGGTAAGAGATCTGGAGAATGTGCTGGCTAGGCCAGCAGTCGAACATTTGCTCTATCCAGAAAGGCCCGTACAGGACCTACAACATGCGGTCGTGCATTATCCTGCTGAAATGTAGGGTTTCGCAGGGATCGAATGAAGGGTAGAGCCACGGGTCGTAACACATCTGAAATGTAACGTCCACTGTTCAAAGTGCCGTCAATGCGAACAAGAGGTGACCGATGGCACCCCATACCATCACGCCGGGTGATACGCCAGTATGGCGATGACGAATATACGCTTCCAACGTGCGTTCACCGCGATGTCGCCAAATACGGATGCGACCATCATGATACTGTAAACAGAACCTGGATTCATCCGAAAAAATGACGTTTTGTCAATCGTGCACCCAGGTTCGTCGTTGAGTACACCATCGCAGGCGCTCCTGACGGTGATGCAGCGTCAAGGGTAACCGCAGCCACAGTCTCAGAGCTGATAGTCCATGCTGCTGCAACCGTCGTCGAACTGTTCGTGCAGATGGTTGTTGTCTTGCAAACGTCCCCATCTGTTGACTCAGGGATCGAGATGTGGCTGCACGATCCGCTACAGCCATGCGGATAAGATGCCTGTCATCTCGACTGCTAGTGATACGAGGCCGTTGGGATCCAGCACGACGTTCCGTATTACCCTCCTGAACCCACCGATTCCATATTCTGCTAACAGTCATTGGATCTCGACCAACGCGAGCAGCAATGTCACGATACGATAAACCACAACCGCGATAGGCTACAATCTGACATTTATCAAAGTCGGAAATGTGATGGTACGTATTTCTCCTCCTTACACGAGGCATCACAACAACGTTTCACCAGGCAATGCCGGTCAACTGCTGTTTGTGTATGAGAAACCGGTTGGAAACTTTCCTCATGTCAGCACGTTGTAGGTGTCGCCACCGGCGCCAACCTTGTGTGAATGCTCTGAAAAGCTGATCATTTGCACATCACAGCATCTTCTTCCTGTAGGTTAAATTTGGCGTCAGCAGCACGTCATCTTCGTGGTGTAGCAATTTTAATGGCCAGTAGTGTATTAGCGCCAGTTTTGTGTAGTGGCACGTTGTGTGGCACCACATTCTGCAATTATCCTTAATTTATGAGTATGAGTGTATATTCGCTTCAATGCCAATTGTCATCTCGCGCGCCTTCCCCATTCTACACACGGACAGCATGCTCACTTATGCACATGTACCGTGCTCGTGTCTGACTAGTAGTCATTCCTCGCCAGGTGATGCTGCTATCCACTGGACGGGTTTTTGTCGATAGAATGTCGCTAGTCATAATGTTCCAGCTGATCAATGCATCCACTCTTTTAATTGTATTTATCTTTTAGTGTTGTGTTCTGTTTGTGTTTTCTTTTTATGTTTGCCTTTTTTGAATTTGTAACATTTTTTGATTTAATTGTTTTATTTTTGAAATTGTTTGTAGAAGTCACGTCTCGCTGTATCGAAATTTCCGTTATTTGCTTTTGCGTTTTCTAAATGCTTGTGGGACTTTCTTACTACTTTAATAGAAGTATTTTCATTAATATTTGTTATTGGGTAAATACAAGGGGTGTTCAATAAATAATGCAAGACTTATTTCTGAAAACAGGTTGGTTTTATTAAGGATTCTAATACACCACGTTACTCCTCACTCTTTTGGCTACAAGGGACTATTTTTCAAAATAATCTCCGTTCGTGCGACGACCTTACGCCACCTTAACCACTACGGCCTGCATGCCCGCATGTTACCACTCTACTAGGCGACGTCGGAGCCAACATCTTGCAGCACCAATAATCTCCCCATCATCCTCGTACTGCTTCCTGCTGAGTGTATCCTTCATTGTACCAAATAGAAATAGGAAGATGCGAACTCTGAAAACGTTTCTTCAATTCGAACATTGCAACAGGCTCGCACGAAGGGAGGTGAGAGAGGCTTCCACGACCTTGTTGGGATGACGACAGACGTCTTGCCCAACTATTCCCTATGCTTTTGTTCACTGCCAAGGTCTGCGTAGATATTATGCAAGCGCCTACGAATATAAGCGATCCTCTACTTTAACGCCAAAAGAAACTCAGTGACTTGTCCCTGCTTGGAACGCACCTCCGTTGCAGACGCCATTTTGTAGGCTACGTATAGCGCAACCACCAATCGGAACTTCATCGAACAACAGAGGCTGAAGCGGGAATATTCTACGACGTCCCACAGCAAATTCCGCATTTCTTCAACTGAAATTGGCCGAGAAAAAGAAAAATTCTTTCTGAACGCCTCTCGTGTAACTGCACTCCGTCCCGGGAGTAAGTTTGCTCGATTTTGTGAACTTTTGTAAGCTGATGTTCTTACTGGCTGGACAACTTTCCTTTTTGTCTTTTTAAGTGTAAATGGAATCAGATTTTTATTTATAGGTACAACAGATAGGACAACATGACTAGCACACAAGCAAGGGACGAGATGTGCGTTTAAATAGAGCTGATGCAGGAATTTTACGTGCGTCCATTTGCTTAAAACAAACCGCATGGTTTGCGAGGAAGGTACAGCCGACAGCTAAGGCTCGAGTGCGTTGTAGCCGCAAATTACGTTAACCACCACATCCCGTGCGACACGGCCGTCATGCCTCGTGCGGTTCTATTCCCCGTCCGCGTGCACATCGTCAGCTGTCTTGTTCCGAGTTAGGACGGCTTTATGGCCTCTCGGTGTACTCTCAGGATCTCTATGGATACTTGGGAACTCTTAATTCCCTTGAGTTTACACACTCCAACATCCTTTGTTCCCAAAATAGTGGTAATACAGTGGGGAGCCTATGTACCCCATAGCAGACAGATGATTTAGTGTCCTATCTGTCTGTGGTTTTTTCTTTTTTTTTTTTTCCTGGGACATCCTAATACTATGATTTTTTACGTCTTCTTCTTCTCGTCTGGAAGTACAAAGAGGGTAGAGTATAGTCAATCAGTCCTAGGCGACACAAGTGTTTTGTAAAACGACTGCGACTGAATTTAATTCGTGCGTGCAAGAGTAGTACAAAATGCTCCTGACAGCGTTTGCCTCATTTACAAATATTTGTGTCCAGTACCTTCCGACGACGGGCGGGAATCTGCACCTTTTTTATCCACTTCGTCAGCCTGTTGCTACTGCGGCTGCCACTGTGCCCTTTCACTCACATTAATGTGACCGTTTTGCTAATTTTGCAATCTATTTATTTGCTGCATAATTTCACAAACGACTGGGTTGCTGTGTCACTGTATAAAATGATATTAAAAAATCATGACTCCCCCTCGGGATCGATTAAGATAACAATTCTGCCCTCAATGCAGTCTCCTATGTACGTGAGTACTTCTAAAATAGCTACAAGCTCTCCCGTCGTAAAAGACGTTTCCACTTGTCATTTATAACGTCCCCAAGCTTGTTTTACCTGGCCTGTGAATGTAAATCCCGTGCAATCTGAATTTTTGGCCTCATCTGCACCTCCATATAGTACACTGGCGTCCGTTATGTGGCCTAAGACTTGTCGTATCGCCGTGACATGCTCTGAAAGGTTATCATAGGTATTACTCAGATTGTTTATTTTGATTTGTGTAAGTGATGTCAACAGTTGTAACACGATAGAGCTGCAGTAGGGATCATTCTGCGCTGGAGTTGTTCTATTTCAAAGCAATCAAGGAAATACGTCGGCACATGTTTGTTGTTCTATTAGAGTCCGGCAAAACAGTCGATCGCCACCGTCGGGATATTTCGCACAATAAACGATCTCGTCAACTGGCTACGTTTTAAAATAAACCTGAATGCAAGATAACACTGTCGGAGGTGCAGTTGTGCCTCTAATGTCTCCCATAACAGTGCGTTTGTCGGTGTCGTTTTCGTCGCACTGACGCAAACGCTTTACACTGTGTTTTGTCCAGACCAGATGGTGGTGGTGGTGGTTAGTGTTTAACGTCCCGTCGACAACGAGGTCATTTGAGACGGAGCGCAAGCTCGGGTTAGGGAAGGATTGGGAAGGAAATCGGCCGTACCCTTTCAAAGGAACCATCCCGGCATTTACTTGAAACGATTTAGGGAAATCACGGAAAACCTAAATCAGGATGGCCGGAGACGGGATTGAACCGTCGTCCTCCCGAATGCGAGTCCAGTGTCCAGATAGGGTGGAAATGCTTGAAAACCCACAACAGATGCATGCGTAGTCCAAGTAGGGAAGAATAAGAGTTCGGTAAACGCTCAGAGTCACACTGGAGTTTGCTCCCAGGCAACACCCGTAACTTGTTTTAAAATATTTATTGCTCTTTCGCAGTTCTGTTTTTCTCTTTCTACACGTAAACTCCGTGTGAATTCGTGGTCCATTTACTACATCATGTTGTTTTGTACCATATGAGACCATTAGACCATCGAGAAACGTACGTCGCAACCGTTTGTACGAAGACAGTTACTCGTAAATGGGAGGATGCACAACTCTTTCGTTTGATCGGATCCGTCTCGAGGATTAGTACCTGGAAGGACAGATCCGCACACAGGGGGCGCGGCGTCCCTTTCTGAAATAGACGCGCCAGCTGCTCGCGTGTGTGGCTGAGGCCCTTCAGTTACACGTGCGAACAAAGCGCGCCCAACACAAACACCGCGCTCGACCGGCCACTCGACTCTTCTCTCATTAACGCCTCAGATTGACGTAAGCTCCGCTCTCGACATTCAGACACCTTCAGACTGTCGTGCGAGGCCGGTCAGAGCTCGTTGTGAGGTTTTATCTTCAGTGACAGAAATCAGCGGAAAAAAATTGGAAACAAGCTCATTATCTTACATAAGTGCTATTAATCTTACATCAGTGCAATTACTCCATCAAAGAAAATTAGTACATCGAGACGCACTTGACTGGGAACAATGTAAATTACCGGTCACATACTCGCTGCAATTATTAATTTTCAATAGAATTAAATACGTATTCTGCAAGACCTTAAACTTACGAGTAACTAAAGGACTAACTGGGGACTGCCAATGCCGCTACCGTAAAAACAAATCCATCTCCTGTTCTCTTTAATACAGATAAAGGGGAAGACGTCGGAACTGAATACAGATATCCACAAACTGTAGACGTCAAGAAGGGCTGCACACAACGAAAAACATAGTTAATATTAATTACACCGATTTAAATGTGTACAGAAGAAACATTTTGTGCCGAATACAGATCTCAGCAGTAGAAGAAGACTTTTTAACATACCACATTGGACTGAGACACGCAGACGCCACCACGCATGTATTATTTAACATCATCTTACAGAATACTGATAAAGAATCATCTAAAACTTACATCAAAGGAATCCAGCTGCAGGGTAAGCATTACTAAACTCGCCCATGCGAAAGGTGTAGCATTAATAAGCAATTTGAGGATACAAGTAATCGCAAAGATGCAAAACTATTACAAAATACGCAGAAAACGACACTATGTAATAGGGTGAAGAGAACATAATACCTGACGACGAGTAAGAAAAACCTAACTGATGACCACTGAGAGGAAGACGAACTACCTTTCACGTGAGTCGACCGTTTCAAGTAGTTTGGGAACTTCTACAATAAAAACAAACAGATATACAAGTATACGCACGCCTAGCAGCTACTTACACAACATCACAACCATACGAAAATATTAACGAAAAAGAACCATCCGCATCAACTTCAATATTCCCTAGTACCGTTCTACTATAATGATGGTATCTTTATACGGACGAAAAACCCTTAACCCTTAGAAAAAAGCAATGAAAAGAAGCTGTTACGATTCGAAAGGAAAATAATAAAAAATTTTGGGTGTGTTCAACTGGTTAAACTGGCTCTGAGCACTATAGGACTTAACTTCTGAGGTGATCAGTGCCCTAGAACTTAGAACTATTTAAACCTAACTAACCTAAGGACATCACACACATCCATGCCCGAGGCAGGATTCGAACCTGCGGTCGCGCGGTTCCAGACTGTAGCGCCTAGAACCGCTCGGCAGGCCTTTGGGCGTGTAATCGATTAAGATATACGAGAACATCATAAGATGTATTTATTATTTACTCTAGTGGATTTCATAAATTTCCAATTTACACATAAACACACATAAAAATTGAAATCAAACAGTCTCTGCCAGAAACGAGAAGTGCTACAGCAATTTCTTCCTTTCACAACTCCTCCTCGTTGCAAGAATTAGGAAAACAGACACTGACACATATAACTGCCCACGTCGTGTTGTGCCGATTCCACTGCAGCTTGAATGGATTTTTAAGTTTGTTCTAATTTCACCACACAAGTCCTCCAGGGTTGAGCAGTTATTGCCCGATGACGACACGCAATACAGTTTGTAAAAGCGGAGTTCGCCGTTATTAATTATGTTTCTAGATTTAATTTTATTACTCGTACAGAGACTCAACGTTCCTCTGTTTAACAGCACGCCGTCAAAATAAACATGAAATGCTAATGTCTTTGCAATACACAATGCCGACTATTAAGTTAAAGTTCGTACCTATTTTGCCATTTTAGAGAAGAGAAACCTTAAGCGCTTTAGCTTCTATCAGTATCAAACGTTCACTAATTTCAATTTACTTCCCATCTCAATTCAGTATTTAACACAAATTATATATCAGTGTCATTTCAGAGATATTACGTCGGTTCCACACTAACGGAATAACACGTAATTGTCATTTAACATCAATTTTATTAATAATCCTTTTTCTTATGACGTAAATGTTAATGAATGATCACTATCTAGGAGGAAAGAGGGATTGATCCTGATCATGAGATAATAGCTTTTAATGAGCCCGCAATCGTTAATGAAATAAAGAGTCACGTTCAAGGATGATATGCGAACAACTTTCGTTACGTCCGTTTTTACGTATCTGTCAAAACTAATCCTGTTGTCCACAATTCAAATTAACACTTACGTTAACCCCTTTTGTCGGAACATCGAATCGTAACTATTATGTGAAAGTTTATTCTAGTCCCCGAATTAATTCCTTTCAGATACGCGCACGACCGAACAGCAGAACGGAACACAAACGACTTGTTTTAACAACCGAACAACGCAAAGACGTTACATTACGACAATGTCCGCCCAATGAACATCTCAAATGGCTCTGAGCACTATGGGACTTAACATCTATGGTCATCAGTCCCCTAGAACTTAGAACTACTTAAACCTAACTAACCTAAGGACAGCACACAACACCCAGCCATCACGAGGCAGAGAAAATCCCTGACCCCGCCGGGAATCGAACCCGGGAACCCGGGAGTGGGAAGCGAGAACGCTACCGCACGACCACGAGATGCGGGCCCAATGAACATCTCTTTGACTTTATCTTTTCTACTCTGCTTAATTAAATTATCCTAATTACAATTTATTCAGCTATTTAAAGAAAACATCTAATAAAAAATAAAATACATTTATCCCAACGTAAAAGATCCGTTATATACAGAAGCTTCCCGTCTATACTTCACTTTGTACCCCCTTTCGCTTATGAAAAACTGAAGAACTAGTTGGGAACTTCCAATGTGACTTCTGTACAACAGATCTATGCTGTTTTCTTTGTCCGCTGCAACACAAATGAAAGTGAATATCTAAATACTTGGTAACACCAGTTGTTCAACTGTCCCATTCGTTGATAGCATCAGGTAGAAGAGGCCGCTTGTACGACTCGGTAAGCGCCCTAAATCCTAGTACAAAATAGAGGCAGATTAATTTTACTGTCTGTCTCAAATACCCATTCCCTAAATTTATTTGTACTTCGATGACAAGCGAAGAAAGACCATATGACAACACAACGATGTCTGTTTTGGAATACCCGATTCCAAAAGCGTCGCGTTACCAAATATTTGTTGAAGGAAATGTTTACTTTTCGCCCAATAATACCTCGTATAAGACTGTTGTGTCCCTTTCGCTTATCCCTTTCGCTTATAATTGCTTGTCGGACGATATCGTTTCTTTGAGCAGCGATTTGCGCATTTGTAGTCTGTATTTGTGAGCTATCGATGTTTTGGAGGTTAACAAGTCACGAGTCTTACACGTAAATGACCTTGATGGAAGAAGTTCCTTTGGCCACGCGGGCTGCAGTGTACTTCCAGCACTTCGGAACCCCCCCCCCCCCCCCCACATTTTAGCAGATGTGTGAGGCACCGTCTCAACCATCCTTACCCTTATCACTGGATTGGCCATGGTAATACAATTAACTGGCCATAAAGATAGCCAGATCTTACGCCGTTAGATTTACGTTTATGGGGCTAGATGAAGTTTGGAACGTTCCAAAGAAAGGCGAATACGTGACATGAGCTGCCTGGTAGCATCAGTGGCGCCGCTGCTCTCATTAAGGAACGTGCAGAGGCACTCAGACAAGCAACGCAACATGCTCTGCCAAGAGCGCACGAATGTTCTTAAGTTGACGGGGGCATTAGAACATTTACTGTGAACTGTACAACAGCTGTAATGTGACGTGTACGACAATGGTTGGAGGTGAATGTGTAAAAATTTCGTATTTCAGAATTGATACTTCGTAAAATGCATGTTGTGATATTTACAAACTGTCGTACGTGTGCCTACATATGTCAGTATGAAGCTTTTTACTTCTTCTCGTGCCCCTGAATATTGATCATTCCTCCTGAGACAGCCTGTATATTCTTCGGACTACCAACTTTCCCTTTGCTTACTACTGGCTTGCCATCTAAGCTCTTTATATTCGTACAGCTGTCGCTCTTTTCTCCAAAGGACTCTTCAATTGGCTTTAGGCGGCATCTATCTTTCCCTTTGCAAACTCCACAAGCACAGTGTATTACGTACCACTGTTAATCATTCGCCTTCCTGTTCCATTCGCAAGGCGAACGAGGGAAAAACGTTTGTCCATGTGCTACCGTAAGTGCCCTGATTTCTTTCATCTTGTCTTTGCGGTACTTATGCGACATGTACGTTCGTGGCAGATCGACGGTTCCGTCGTCTGTTGCAAATAAACGGTTCTCTTAACTTTCTCAATAGCATTTTGCGATAAACATTACAAGATTGTTTTTCCTACTCATCTGCATTAACTTACGTTTTCCCATATCTAGATCAAGCTCTCATTCAACACATCAAATAGAAATTCTGTCGGACTCATCCCGTTAAGTTCCTAGAGTTATTCAAACGGGACGCTACCCCAAACATGACAGCGTCACCCAAATAGTTAGGGGTCCGATCACACTTCCCTGAAGCACTCCTGACGATATCTTTGTTTCCGTCGTCCAGGACGACGTAATGGGTTCTATTACTTAAAAACTCTTCGAGCCACCCACATATCTGGGAACCTATTCCGCATGCTCGGACAAATGTGGCAATGTGTCAAACATTTGCCGAAATTTATAAGTATGAAATCTGCCTGTGGGCCTCCATCCAGGGTTCGGAGGATATTGTCGACAACAGGGCAGTCCAATTTCGCACAAGCGACTCTTTCTGGAACCAGTGACGATTTTCGGGTAAAAGCTCCTCTGTATCGACGAAATTTATTATATTAATCTGCTCAAGGTTATTGGTCTGTAATTTTAAACGTCCGTTCTTTTACACTACTTACACACGGCAGTTACCTATGCTTTTTTCCAGTCGCTTGGGGCTTACCTGCTATACCGCTTTGCATTTTCTGTCAATACTGCTTTTTAGATGTCTTCAATGGCATTTACCTGTTTCATCTGCTGCATTTTTATATTTTCTCATTCTCTTAATAAATTCACTATCTAATATGTCATTAATTATTTATACTAGGCCTTGTCTTCTTGCGTATTTGATCCTCGACTGCCCTCACTATTTTACCTCTGAAAGCTACACTACTGTACTCCCTTTCCCTATTTCAGTCAATCGTTGCGCAATACTTCCTCCGAAACTCCCAACTTCTGATTCTTGTAATTTATTCAGGTCCCATCCCATTAATTTCCTAATCATCTGCTACTTCTTCAGTTTCAACATGCAATTCATGACCAATAAATTACGGACAGTATCTGCAACTGCCTCCGGAAATGGTTTGTGCTTTAAAATGTGATTCGAAATCTTTTTCTTACTATTATATAATCTATCTCAAACCTCCCGGTGCCTCCGTTTCTCTTCCACGTATACAACCTCCTTTCGCGATTCTGAAACCAAAAGCTTTTCATCTATCAGCAGACAGAATTCTGTTTTACTTGCATTTTCATTCACACCGCCAAACTTATCTCTCCTTGCTGGTGGCTACGAAAAACGTAGCTGCACTCGGCGATTCTGCAGTCACAGTACCCACGAAAATACACAAGAGAGAATGCCTTCAGTTTACTGTTCTGCGCGACCTTAACAGCCCTTGGCCACAATTGAAAAAAAAAAAAGTATTTTTCGATGCACGAAACCTGGGGATCCTGGAAAATAACTTTAACGGGAAGTTTTTTTTCCCCCCCATTACAACGAAGTCGTTCAGCTATAGGTACAGTAAGGATGGCGCCTTTGTAAAATGTAGTTGGGAGTCAATCTGACGCGAATCTTGGTCTTCTGTAACCTGGAAAGTATTGAAGTTATGTACAGTCTGTACAGGGCTTCATGGCCGTGCGGTTCTAGGCGCTACAGTCTGGAGCCGAGCGACCGCCATGGTCGCAGGTTCGAATCCTGCCTAGGGCATGGATGTGTGTGATGTCCTTAGGTTAGTTAGGTTTCATTAGTTCTAAGTTCTAGGCGACTGATGACCTCAGAAGTTAAGTCCCATAGTGCTCAGAGCCATTTGAACCATTTTTTTTAATTTTACACACAAGTTAATGGAGTGGAAAACTCAGTGTCACAATTATTTGCAGCGGAGCACCGCTTGTATTTTCTGGTGCCGCGTGCCGCGGTGTGTCGGGTTATATAAGACACCCCGTGACGTACTGGGGTCAGCTGTCAGTACCAGCTGTCCGCTGTGGGCGGTCGCGTGTGTGTGACTGGTTTCACGTATTTATTAAAGTCTTCGTGTAACTTTGTAGAATGACGAAGCGAATTTCATTAGCTTTTTTCACGGTAGTCTGGCCCTTTTTTGTCAACATCTAGCTACCGTCCACTTTCAAATGGCGCCGGCGGTTTATAGACCCGCTGACCCACGACGCGTGCTTCAAGAACATGGGTACAACTGCGCTGCCCGGGGCGATCGGGATGAGCGCCGACCGACGCCGGTGAACTGGCTTCTACGCAGCCCAAGAAACCTGCAGGGTGCTGCCGGCCCGTGCAGTGTGACAGCGAATAGCCCTAGTACGGTTTATCCGGGCACACGACAAGGACGACCCATATTTATACTGTCAAAATCTCTTTGACAAATCTTTTACAAGTCACGACCACGCTCTATATGTAGCACAGTATGCCCTCAAAGATTTTATAAAAGTCTTCAATAAAGTATGTTTGACAAAGACTTTTACTGTGTAAACACTTGCTGCTTGTAAGGAGCGAAGAGGTGGGTACAGAATACCGGCTGCTAGGCTAGCGCCCGCCATCTTCAGGCACTATGTTCACATGGGGCTCTCAATTCCGGTTTTCGTAATCCGAGTTCCCAATGCCGCTTTTGGTTGGTCATAAAACACCCCTACATCAGTTATGGAAATGCGGTTCTAGCCGCTGGATTTCCTCTTCCACGATCGATATTCGCTACCGCGTAAAGTCTCTATCGTTTTCTCTAGGTTCCTATTCGCATTTAAAAATGTCGGCTAATCTGGAGCAGTATCTTTTTGTTTAGCGAAGGAGAAGAAGAAATGCTGGACTGACCGAAAGTTTTCCAACTACCGTACTTCCCTGATTTTTGTGTAATGAAGGAGAAGAAGAATTATTGGACTGACGAAGATAACGAACTACTATAGATCACTGAAGAGAAATAACCATAGCCTGCCTTAAAGGTCCGCCGCATTTTCATGTGCTCTGTCAACTGACATCCAATCTTTGGCGACATGATGTTGCAGATCTTCTAAACGTAATTCATTATTAACGAAAGTAGTTATCCACTAAATCAACTCAATTAAACTTCCTGGCAGATTAAAACTGTGTGCCCGACCGAGACTCGAACTCGGGACCTTTGCCTTTCGCGGGCAAGTGCTCTACCATCTGAGCTACCGAAGCACGACTCACGCCCGGCACTCACAGCTTTACTCCTGCCAGTATCTCGTCTCCTACCTTCCAAACTTTACAGAAGCTCTCCTGTTTGGAAGGTAGGAGACGAGATACTGGAAGAAGTAAAGCTGTGAGTACCGGGCTTGAGTCGTGCTTCGGTAGCTCAGATGGTAGAGCACTTGCCCGCGAAAGGCAAAGGTCCCGAGTTCGAGTCTCGGTCGGGCACACAGTTTTAATCTGCCAGGAAGTTTCATATCAGCGCACACTCCGCTGCAGAGTGAAAATCTCATTCTGGAAACATCCCCCAGGTTGTGGCTAAGCCATGTCTCCGCTATATCCTTTCTTTCAGGAGTGCCAGTTCTGCAAGGTTCGCATAACATTATAATGTTAATGTTAAAATGCAGTACCACCACACTCTCAAACTGTAGGTTCCCTCAAACACCTCAATTTTCCTGCATTTATTAATTTCTGTTTATCGTATTGATATGGCTTAAGTTCCTCGTGTATTCTGTATTTACATTGACAACTGTCTCTTCTTTTTTAATTGGTTGTGTATCACTCTCCATGTTTCATACCTCTTGATGCAGCCTTGCCTAGTACTAATTTTATCTTATTTCAATAGTTTTGTTTATCAATAGAAACTGTTATGTAGGCATGCTATTCTTATTTTGTGCTAAAGATTTTCCTGTCAACTCCATTGTTATTTATGTACTGTTCAGTTTTTACTATTTCATTGCAAAGATGTTACTCACTGTATGTTTCTACTTCACTCTAGATGTGTTACTTCTCTTCCAATGTTGTCTGCTAACATTTAACTTCTTTGGTGATAATACTCAGTAAATGCCTGAAGATGGCCTTGTAAGCCGAAAACCGGTTAGCAATAAAAATAATATCGTAGAACAAAAGCAAACTGGTGCTTTTCATTTATTATCAATTAAGTTCACTGATATCAAATGAATGGAATCAATGAAGACGTAATAATATGAAATAAATCGAAACCTTTCAGAGATGCTGAACCTGGCACGAAATGAATACGCTTTAACTAATCAACACTTGGCCAAGCCGGGAGTCGAACCGGGACTTCTACACTCTGCAGGCAGGCACCTCCACCATGTGTTACATAATAACAAGCTGCTAAGGATGTTACAAACATTAGTCTACATTGATTTTGTATTATGCATCTGCAATTCTAAGCTCTCCACTAAAATTACATCTAAATATACATTTCCATGTACTCGTTCCACTCTCTAAGAGGGCATGGAGAAAAATGACCTACACCTAAAAACAAATACCTCCTTATGTAAGCCGGCCGAAGTGGCCGTGCGGTTAAAGGCACTGCAGTCTGGAACCGCAAGACCGCTACGGTTGCAGGTTCGAATCCTGCCTCGAGCATGGATGTTTGTAATGTCCTTAGGTTAGTTAGGTTTAACTAGTTCTAAGTTCTAGGGGACTAATGACCTCAGCAGTTGAGTCCCATAGTGCTCAGAGCCATTTGAACCACTTTTTTTCCTTATGTAAGGAGGGGCAACAAAATATTTTGTCACACGGAGGAGAAACTTGTTGATCGATTTTGTAAAAGAATTTCGCCACAACGGAAAACGCCTTGCTTCTATAGTGTCATTCTAACACGCAATCACATCCGTGTTTCTTGACAGCGCAAAACAAAAAGCACTTTTTTGGCCTCTCGCTACGTGCAGCTTGGAAAAAAACAAGGTGAAAATACTAATGACTATGAAGGTAAGAGTCAAGTTTGGGGGCCTGCCCAGACAGTCTAATGGTTAAAGTGACTGCTCGCTAAAGTTAATGGTTCCGAGTTAGAATCTAGGTCCGCCCGTAATTTTCATTTGCCAGGACATTTCCAGAATTACACTATGTCCATTCCCATGCTCGTTACATTATTTCTACAATAGCACGAAATCCGTAAAAAGAACGAAGATAGCATTTTAGCGTCCTGTCGATGACAATGTTATTAGGGACGGAGCGCACACTCGGATTGGGGAAGAAAATCGGCCGTGCCCTCTCAAAGGAACCATCCTGGTATTCGCCATAGCGATTTAGGGAAATAATGCAAAAGTTATATCTGAATTGGCGGGCAGCGATTTGAACCACCGTCACGTCGTTCCATCCTCCAACTAGAAGTGGCAGTCTCCACGATTGCCATTACTCAGGTATATTGTAGTATGGAAGTCCGTCAGCGAAGCTCTCCAAATCCCTCCAGTGTCGAAAACTATGAGGAATTATGTTGTGAGTGATAGCATTTCGAAACGTTTAGGCTTATTCTTGAGCAGGTCGTCTTCGCGATGTCGCCCAGTTACTTTTGGCACGTGCTCGAGGAAACATACTACCTGATCGAAAGTATCCGGATCTCTATTAGTGGGCATTAACATGGGGCGTGTCCAACCTTCGGCTTGAACTCTACTGCGGACACTTTCTGTGAGGTGTGTGGATGTCTGTGGAGGAGTGGCCAGCTCTACTTCCCCGAGAGCCGAAGCCAGAGAAGATAGTGATGGCCGGCGTAGGACACTGCAGCGAAAAGTCGACGTTCTAGCTCGTGCCAAAGGTTTTCCACTGGGTTCAGTTCGGGACTCTAGCCCGGTCAGTCCGTTTCCCAAATTTTATTGTGCACAAATCGTTGCCTCAAAGATGCTGCTTTATGACTAGGTTCATTGTGACGCTGATACAATCATCTTCTCCAAACTCTTCATCTACTGTGCGCAGTACGCAATGCTGTAAAACGAGTGCATACCCTTCTACGCTTAGCGCTTTCTTGGGCGCAGTAAGGGGACCACACTCTGACCACGACAAACGCCACCATGCCGTAACACCACACCTCACCCGTACTTCACAGTTGACATTACGTAGTATGATGGTAGGTAACATTCTATAGCATTCTGCAAAACCAAACCTTTCCGTCGGGTTATAATAGGGCAGAGCGTGATTCATCATTCCAAATTACTCGTTTCCAGCCATTCAGTGTCCAGTAGTGTCACTATTTGCACCACCTCAAGTATAGCTTAGCAATGAATACAGAAATGTATTGTTTATGGTGAGCTGCCGGACCATTGTACGAGGCGTGTTTTTTTAAGTACCGTTTTGCCACACCGCGGCCGCAGCGCTACGGTCGGCGTTCTGCGCATGCGCACTGGGTACCTACATCTGTTGTCTGCGCACTGACGCCATTACAGTCTGATTCTTCCCTGTTTACGTTGTGTGCTGAGTGTTTAAGATGCCTCCGATAATCGTGAGTCCCGCCGACTGTGCAGTATGGGCTGTTATAAGATTTCTTAGTGCTAAAGGCCTAAAAGCGATCGATATTTATCGTGAGATCTGTGTAGTTTATAGAGAAAACATTATGAGTGATGGAATGGTAAGAAAGTCGGTGAGAGCATTTATAGATGGCCGCACAAATGTGCATGATGAACAACGGAGTGGGCGTCCTTCGGTCGTTAATGAAAGTTTGGTGCAGGAAGTGGACAATAAGGTGAGAGAAAACAGATGCTTTACGATTTCCTCCTTGCAGGATGACTTTCCTAATGTTCTCGTAGTGTTTTGTATGGCATTGTAACCGAGCACTTGAATTACCGCAAATTGTGCGCACGTTGGGTACCGAAAATGTTGACGGAAACCAAACGTTTGGACAGTGCACTGACTTTCCTTGAGCGGTACCACAACGACGGTGATGATTTTTTAAGCCAAATTGTTATGGACGATGAAACATGGGTGGCCTACGTCACACCAGAATCAAAGCAACAGTCCATGGAATGGTGGCATTCAGATTCACCCAGAAAAGTGAAGCTTAAGCAAACAATTTCTGCCCGGAATAATCATGTGCACAGTTTTTTGGGACAGAAAAGGAGTTCTGCTTGTGGAATTTCTGCCTTGTAATGAGACAATCAATGCAGCAGCTTACTGTAAGACACTGCACAATCTGCGCCGTTCAATTCAGAACAAAAGACGTGGCAAGTTGAGCAAGGGCATCGTTTTGCTGCAAGAAAATGCCCGTCCGCATGTGGCGAATCATTACGTCTTTTCGATGGGAAACTCTAGCCCATCCTCCGTACAGCCCCGATCTTTCACCCAGTAACTACCATCTGTTCCTGCACTTGAAGAAACACATGGGCGGTCAGCGTCTTCAAGACGATGACGAAGTCGAAACAGTGGCGATGCAGTGGTTAACAAGTCAGGCGGCAGACTTCTATGAGCAGGGTATTCAAAAACAGGTGCAATGTTATGACAAGTGGCTCAATATTGACGGAAATTATGTAGAAAAGTAGACTAAGGTACAGGCTTTCATGTAAAAATAAAATTATTGAGATATCTTAGCATGTCTTTTTTTAAATTTCAAAACGGTACTTACTCAAAAAACACGCCTCGTACTACATTCCTTTTACCTCCATACATACAGTCATTGCGCTAGCGGGGGTGCTGATAGCACTTTGGAACTCACGAGTGATTCCTTCCAGTGGTTTTATGCGATTTCTTACAACAATCCTCCACAATGGTCCCTATCCGTCAGTCCACGAGATGTGCCTGTTCTAGATTTAGCTGTGGTTGTTCCTTCGCATTTCCACGTCACAATCGCACGACCAACAGTCGACGAGTTGAAACGTCTGTTCGTAATTTGTTACTCACGTGTCACACTCGAAGTTACTGAACTCTTCTAAGCGGCCCATTGTGTTGTTACTGCTCCTCTACCGACCACACAATACTCTCCGTCTCCTTTTATACGGGCGGGTGGACAATACTGCATTACATAGTCGTGCCCCGAGACTTTTGATCAGATAGTGTATAAGCATCGACGCAAGTCACAAAAAGAACATCTTCGTGCCTTTTCTGGAGCGGTGTGCTGACTGGTTTCCTGTCAGTTGCAAAATAGTTGTACCTGGCATAATCCTTGACGACAATAAATGTCAGAAATGTGTACTCGCACTCCCAGAGTCAAACCAGGGCTGTGGCTGTTTAACTTCCGTTCGTGTGTCGGTTGGTGAGGAATGCGGTGTGCAAATTTTGTCACTGTAGATGGTTTACCGTAACAGTGGTTGTAGGGTACAATGGCTTACTCCTGCTGAAAAAAGGTACGAAATAAAATTAACATTCCGCGATCAGTCGACGACGAAACAGGTAGGCCTAGAGAAGAAGCACGAACTCGGACTGCACAGAGATGGAGAGTGAAATCGGCTATGTCCTATTCAAAGGAACTATCTCAGTATTAAAGCGATACAGAAAACTCGTGGGAGACTTAATGTGATTGGCGGGCGCTTCTGCAGTGTGTAGACTACTGCCTTAGCCACCATGTTCGGTTCATCAAAACATTCTTCTGTTGCGATCCGTGGAACTTAATAGGTACCGCAACTTTAAAATTACTTGCATACTAATCGACGAGAAAAACTATAATGTCGCTTCAGAGATATTTAGGCAACTTGTTATACAGTAGTTGTGGACCTACAGAATCTACAAGGCGTGATACTAGTTTGATGCGTTCTTCATAAATGCGGAATTTTTATAATGACGTGTGTTACTCTCTTCCATATTTATCATGTTAATTTCAGACCTGCTGATTCAACGTTCGTAATTTTTCTGAGTTCTCCCAGATACTCACATCATCTTCCGTGAGTGAGTCTAAGCAATTAAGAAAAACAGATTCCCAATACTAGGATATATAATAAGCATTGTTCGTTGCATGTATCTTCTGTTAAAATATAAGCTTTCATAAATTTCACTCACAATGGCATTCTTACAGAACCGTATTCGCATATGCATGCCTACCAACTCCCTCAAGTACATGTTCAAATGTGAGTGAAATCTTATGGGACTTAACTGCTAAGGTCATCAGTCCCTAAGCTTACACACTACTTAACCTAAATTATACTAAAGACAAACACACACACACCCATGCCCGAGGGAGGACTCGAACCTCCGCCGGGACCAGCCGCACAGTCCATGACTACAGCGCCAGAGACCGCTCGGCTAATCCCGCGCGGCAAGTACCTATGCATGTTATCAAGATTATGACTGACGTCAAAATAACGAGATATGCTTCCCAGACCATCATTGATTTGCTTCGACACATTGAACTGGGCTGTGGGAACACTATCGCTTTCTACGTCGGTTAGAGAGTCGCTCACTTATCTGCCCTGTAACGAATAGTTTATAAGGTTACGTAAAACATCATTCTAAGTCTGTATTTCGTTACCGTAACGGCACATAACCCGAAACTGTGCTAAGCAACTCAGTATTCACTACGAGTATTATATCCCTGGCTGGAGGAGGGCTACACCTTGTTCTATATTTATACTTCTGTTGGGCCACAATCCAGTACGAAATTCGGAAATACTGCAAAATCAAGTTTACAAAGTCCATGTGAAAATGAAATCATGATATCCAAGTAGGTGTATGATTTCACGCAAATCATTTCTTGCATCATTTTGAATTATGTACAACAGAGGAATACTAGCAAAATGAAACAAGGTTACTGTCATAATTCAAAAATCATACAAGGAACTGGCTGGCTCTGAGCACTATGGGACTTAACATCTGTGGTCATCAGTCCCCTAGAACTTAGAACTACTTAAACCTAACCAACCTAAGGACATCACACACATCCATGCCCGAGGCAGGATTCGAACCTGCGACCGTAGCAGTCGCGCGGTTCCGGACTGAGCGCCTAGAACCGCTAGACCACTGCGGCCGGCCTACAAGGAACTCATACCACACTCTTTCACTCGAGTGTCTCAATTTCAGATTACAACTGAGCCATACTCCTTGAATGGTAAATCAAGTATGCACATCATTTCTAAACTACACCATTCCTCAGAAGATCTGAACGTCATTGAAGCTTGACCTGTTGCTATTGCTTTGAACAATTGTTTTTTGTATTTGGGTTAATTACTGATACCCACACTGGCAGTTGGCAGCCGTTGCAGGCAGACACAGTGAAGCACTCGGAAGTAAACTGTTGAACTTTCATTCGTTTCGTTTATTCCAAGATTTAAAACCTGCGTTAAGTAAAAATCAGTGGTGTGTTCATAAGCTAGTGTTAACTTTTGTCCGCCGTATAATCGTTACGTGTTGTCTCGGATCCGTTACAGTGTTTTAAATAATTTCCTGACAGCGCCAGTTTAAGTATGTTGTTAGAAAATATCGTGTATTTAAAGATTTCGTTCGCTTTACTTCTGGTACTACCTACGATCAATGCACTTCGATCGTGCTATTCTATGTCAGCCTGAGGCCTGGAGGTAACTGCGCAACTCACCGAAAGATAAGTTTTACTGATTATTACAGTTTGTGTGTGTTGTACTGCTTTTTAATTTTTTGTAAGAGTAGCGTCTCGTGTGTTCACGTGAATGTTGCCGTAAGTTAAATCATACGGGGAAAACATGTCAGGACTGTGGGATGGTGTTTCATTGGGAAGAATGCAGCGGAGAAGCTAAGAAAATGTCAGACGACGCTCTTCCACAGAGTTGTAGATTATGTAGTATATATAAGAAAATCTTGGAGGAGGGAAAAAAGATTTGTGTCCTCCAAGCAGAATTAGAAATGGCATATCTTTAATTAGATAGGATAAAGAGGGAAACAGACACTGGGAGCTGGGACGAAGGTGACAAACAATAAGCAAAAGGAGAAAACCTCAGTTAACATTTCAAATTCCGGTGAGAGGTCAGTTTTGCCTTGTTACTCGATTTAGGGGAAGAGCCTCAACAACATCTTGAGTTTAATACGGTGCAGCACACTCGTCGGTACGGCTTTAAGGCTAGTGCTGCAGGAACGTCATGCTTTGAGAAAAGAGTCTTGTTACATGAGTGCAGTCACGGGAGAGGTGTAGGCCAACCGCTATACGAAAAGCTAGGCGTAGAACACCAGGTCACAAGTGTCGTGAAACCTAGCGCTGAGCTTAGCCAGTGATAGAGAATATGGGCCCAGTGTAGAGATTTGATGGCGAGGATAAGATACTTATTGTAAGAGGGGCAGGAAACAGTCTGGCTAACAACTCAGAAAACAGCATTAAAGGTGAGCTGGAGAAAATTCGAGCCACACAATCGTGTGGGGTTTCTCGAAGTTTTGCTGCGACGTGACCAGCCCTGTGTTAAAACGGCTGTTAGCTGTGTGAACAAAGAGTTGAGCGAGTTGCTTTTGAAGGAAACAAAGTCTCATATCTATGCCGTGCCTGTTGATACGACAGGGAGTTGGAAATACACTAATCGTGGCCTGTACCTAAAGAAAGGGGGGAGGGGGGGGGGGGAGATTAGCTGAGCACCTTGCACAAAGTGTAGGGGGAGCAAAAGCACACAAGACAAAATCCCTGTGCTCACTGAAATCCAAGGGGCACATTTTTTAGTATACAGTCACGTCACAGACAGAGGGTACTGAAACAAATTAGAGCAGTACAAGACCATAATAGATGAAACAATTTCAAGAAAAATAAAATTAATTTGTTTCAGCGG
Organism: Schistocerca serialis cubense; assembly: GCF_023864345.2. Classification (NCBI taxonomy): domain Eukaryota; kingdom Metazoa; phylum Arthropoda; class Insecta; order Orthoptera; family Acrididae; genus Schistocerca; species Schistocerca serialis. Next base: position 107,212,753 of record NC_064641.1, read on the forward strand.
AACATCAGAGGGTAGAAAAACAATATACATGAGCTTATTGTATGCCACGAAGATGTGGAAAATTCTGAAGGGACAGCTGTTCAGTTCCTCTCTGAACACAGTGTAACCACAGGGATGGAGAAGGTAAATATCAGGGATTACAGACTTGCATCATTTTCGTCCAGAGTTAACATGAAAAAAGGTGGAATTGCAACATATATAAAAGTTGGACGCAAAGTAAAAAATATTGAAACAAATAGTTTTTGTGTTTGATCAGAACCTAGACAAATGTGCTTGTGAATTGTTAGGATATGTCTCTTATAACACAGACATCAGAAAAAGTTTTGCGTCACCTCGGTTCCGAGAGTTCCGGAACCTGTACAGAAAATTGGAATAGAGATAAACATAAACATCATTTCCGCCCTTTTTACTGCTCATGAAAACCCCACATTGCACGTTGTACCACTATACAGCGAGACCTTCAGGGCTGGTGGTCCAGATTGCTGTACACACCGGTACCTCTAATACCCAGTAGCACGTCCTCTTTGCATTGGTGCGTGCCTGTTCGTCGTGGCATACTATCCACAAGTTCCATATTGTCCCACTCCTCAACGGCGATTCGGCGTAGATTCCTCAGAGTGGTTGGTGAGTCCTTTAAAAGCCATTTTCAATATATCCCAGGCATGTTCGATAGGGTTCATGTCTGGAGAACATGCTGGCCACTCTAGTCGAGCGATGTCGTTATCCTGAAGGAAGTTAAACACGTGCACGATGGGGGCGCGAATTGTCGTCCTTAGAGACGAACGCCTAGCCAAGAGGCTGCCGTCATGGTTGCACTATCGGACGGAGGATGGCATTCACGTATCGTACAGCCGTTGCAACGCATTCTGCGACCATCAGCGGCGTACGTCGGCCCCACATAGTGCCACCCCAAAACAGCAGGGAGCCTCCACCTTGCTGCACTCTCCGGACAGTGTATCTAAGGCGTTCAGCCTGACCGGGGTGCCTCCAAACACGTCTCTGATGATTGTCTGGTTGTTACATATGCGACACTCATCGGTGAAGAGAACGGGATGCCAATCCTGGGCGGTCCATTCGCCATGTTGTTGGGCCATCTGCACTACGATGCATTGTGTCGTGGTTGCAAAGATGGACCTCGCCATGGACGTCGGGAGTGTAGTTGCCCGTCATGTAGCCTATTGTGCACAGTTTGAGTCGTAACACAACGTCCTGTGGCTGCAAGAAATGCATTATTCAACATGGTGGCATTGCTGTCCACAGTTCCTCCGAGCCATAATCCGTAGGTAGCGGTCATCCACTGCAGTAGTAACCCTTGGGCGGCCTCAGCGAGGCACATCGACAGTTCCTGTCTCTCTGTATCTCCTCCATGTCCGAACTACATCGCTTTGGTTCACTCCGAGACGCCTGGACACTTCCCTTGCTGAGAGCCCTTCCTGGCAGAAAGTAACAAAGCGGACGCGATCGAACCACGGTACTGACCATCTAGGCATGGTTGAACTACAGGCAACACGAGCCGGGTACCTCCTTCCCGATGGAATGACTGGAACTGATCGGCTGTAGGACCCCCTCCGTCTAATAGGCGCTGCTCAAGCATGGTTGTTTACATCTTTGAGCCGGTTTAGTGACATCTCTGAACAGTTAAAAGGACTGCGTCTGTGATACAATATCCGCAGTCGATGTCTATCTTCAGTTCTGGGAACCAGGAGGCAAAACTTTTTTCTGACGTGTGTAATTGTTGACAGTCTACAGATCCTCTCTAGGAAACTGTCAGCTATCTATGAGAAATCTAGATGCGTGATTGAGCTACCTTTCAGACATGAAGAAACAATTAGTAGTTTAAGGAGATTTCATTGTAGATTTCTGTAAAGATACGGACAGGACAAATGAACGAGAATTATTATTTGGGTGCTTGCATCTAATTTCAGTAGTCAATTTTTCAACATGTGTGCAGCAAAATAGGAGGACACTTATTCATAACATCTTTATGAACAGTGCTAAAGCTGAAATAATTAAAGTGTACCGAATTGCTGATGGACAATGAGGCACAATTAATGGAAATAAAAAGGATATATCTTACAACCCGGAAGCAGGTTCATACGAAGCGAGGCTTGTTAATGAGAACAGGATAGAATATTTTAAGCTAAAAGGGGTGGTGAACGATGAAGTATATGTAGAAAGAGATGCTAATGTCAAATTCTATTTATTCCGTAGTATATTTGCATTTATATTTCAGAGTTGCATTCCTAAAAAATTATCCAAAAGAACTATTAAAAAAAAACAAAAAAGTAAGCTGTGTATAACTAAGGGAATTATAAAAGAAAGAGGGAAATTTATGTAAATGCCACAGTAAATCCCTACTCGACTTTACATGCGTACTACAAAAAATACCGTAGTATTTTATGGAAAGTGATCAAAATGTCCAGAAGTATGGATGTCCTAACTGAAATTAATAACACAAATAACAAGATTAAAACTAATGGGATATTTTCAAACGGACGACAGACTAGCCAGTCAGTGCACAAGATTCGGTAACTATTGAACTAAATGACAACGTTGTGACAGATAATTCACAAATTTGAAGTACTTTTAACAACCACTTTCTAAACGTAGCAGCAAGCACAGGATTAAATAGTACGGTTGAAGAAGCAAGAGAACATGTTAAAAATGTCGTTCCACAAAACTTTAAGCAACCGGAAGTTCAACCAACATCCTTCACTGAAGAGAACATGTGGTGTTGATGGAATTTCAAACATAATTTTGAAAAACTGTTCCAACTTAATAAGTAATGTCCTTAGTGATATATGGACTACATCATTGGTACAAGGAATTTTCCATGCATGTTAAAATAAGCAATTATTAAACCTCTTCATCAGAAAGCAACGCAGCCTTAAGCAATTATCGTCCAATTTCCTTACTGACCTGTTTTTCCTAAATATTCGACAAAATACTGTATTCAAGAGTTGTCACACACACACACACACATATGGAAACAATTTACTTATCATATCGTAGATTGGATTCCAGAAAGGTTGTTCGACTGAAATGCTATTTGTACATACATTCATCAAATAGTACAAGTCTTCAATAATAATATATCGACAGCTGGTATTTTCTGTGGTCTCTCCCAGGCCTTCGACTGTGGATATGAAAAGCTAAAATTCTATGGCTTTACCCACAGCTAGTTTGAATCATACTTGACAAACAGAATGCAAATGTTGTGCTGAATAATTCAGAAAATGTCGGAAGTGTAGAAAATTTTAGTGACTGGAGTAAAAATCACAAAGGGAGTCCCACGGGGTCCACTCCTATTCCTTATATATGTGGATGACCTTCCACTTAACATTCAACAAGCAAAATTGGTACTTTGTGCAGATGCTACTAGTGTTGTAATAAATCCTATTTGAGAGGAAGCAACAGAAGAGTTAGTAAATAATATTGTGCAAAGAATAATTAGTGTTTCTCTGAAAATTGACTCTCCCTAAATTAAAAAAAAAACTACATTTAGTTCTGTACAACAAACTGAGTCATACCTACAATTAACGTAGCACGTGAGCAGGAGTCAGTATGTAGAATAGAATGCCCAAAACTTTTGTGTGTACATACTGATGAAAGTTGAACTGGAAGAAGCATTTTACTAAGCTTCTCCAACCATTAAGTACAGCTACTTTGCTGATCTTGGAAACAAACATATTAACCTCCTGACATACACTCCTGGAAATTAAAATAAGAACACCGTGAATTCATTGTCCCAGGAAGGGGAAACTTTATTGACACATTCCTGGGGTCAGATACATCACATGATCACACTGACAGAACCACAGGCACATAGACACAGGCAACAGAGCATGCACAATGTCGGCACTAGTACAGTGTATATCCACCTTTCGCAGCAATGCAGGCTGCTATTCTCCCATGGAGACGATCGTAGAGATGCTGGATGTAGTCCTGTGGAACGGCTTGCCATGCCATTTCCACCTGGCGCCTCAGTTGGACCAGCGTTCGTGCTGGACGTGCAGACCGCGTGAGACGACGCTTCATCCAGTCCCAAACATGCTCAATGGGGGACAGATCCGGAGATCTTGCTGGCCAGGGTAGTTGACTTACACCTTCTAGAGCACGTTGGGTGGCACGGGATACATGCGGACGTGCATTGTCCAGTTGGAACAGCAAGTTCCCTTGCCGGTCTAGGAATGGTAGAACGGTGGGTTCGATGACGGTTTGGATGTACCGTGCACTATTCAGTGTCCCCTCGACGATCACCAGTGGTGTACGGCCAGTGTAGGAGATCGCTCCCCACACCATGATGCCGGGTGTTGGACCTGTGTGCCTCGGTCGTATGCAGTCCTGATTGTGGCGCTCACCTGCACGGCGCCAAACACGCATACGACCATCATTGGCACCAAGGCAGAAGCGACTCTCATCGCTGAAGACGACACGTCTCCATTCGTCCCTCCATTCACGCCTGTCGCGACACCACTGGAGGCGGGCTGCACGATGTTGGGGCGTGAGCGGAAGACGGCCTAACGGTGTGCGGGACCGTAGCCCAGCTTCATGGAGACGGTTGGGAATGGTCCTCGCCGATACCACAGGAGCAACAGTGTCCCTAATTTGCTGGGAAGTGGCGGTGCGGTCCCCTACGGCACTGCGTAGGATCCTACGGTCTTGGCGTGCATCCGTGCGTCGCTGCGGTCCGGTCCCAGGTCGACGAGCACGTGCACCTTCCGCCGACCACTGGCGACAACATCTATGTACTGTGGAGACCTCACGCCCCACGTGTTGAGCAATTCGGCGGTACGTCCACCCGGCCTCCCGCATGTCCACTATACGCCCTCGCTCAAAGTCCGTCAACTGCACATACGGTTCACGTCCACGCTGTCGCGGCATGCTACCAGTGTTAAAGACTGCGATGGAGCTCCGTATGCCACGGCAAACTGGCTGACACTGACGGCGGCGATGCACAAATGCTGCGCAGCTAGCGCCATTCGACGGCCAACACCGCGGTTCCTGGTGTGTCCGCTGTGCCGTGCGTGTGATCATTGCTTGTACAGCCCTCTCGCAGTGTCCGGAGCAAGTATGGTGGGTCTGACACACCGGTGTCAATGTGTTCTTTTTTCCATTTCCAGGAGTGTATTTTGTATATTTTCACTCAATAATGTCGTACGGAATAATTTTCTGGGGTAACTCATCACACAGAAAGAATTTACTGACTGCACAAAAGTGAGCAGTAAGAAAAATATGTGCTGTTCACCCACGGACGTCATGTAGGTTCCTCTTCAAGGAGCTAGGCATTTTAACTGCGCCATCACAATATACCTACAACAGTACAGGGAAAATGTCTATTATTATTTGTCAGTGGCTCAGAGAAGAGCTCAATATGCAGCAATAAAAATTTTTGATCATTTGCCCAATAGCCGGTCAGTGTGGCCGTGCGGTTCTAGTCTGGAACCGCGTGACCGCTACGGTTGCAGGTTGGAATCCTGCCTCGGGCATGGATGTGTGTGATGGTTAGCTTAGTTAGGTTTAAGTAGTTCTAAGTTCTAGGGGACTGATGACCACCGATGTTAAGTCTCATAGTGCTCAGAGCCATTTGAACCATTTTTTTGCCCAATAAATTAAATTGCCTGACAGGTAGAGAAACGATTTTTTAACTGTAATTTAAAATCACCTATGCTGGACAACTGCCACTGCAGTGAAGAATTTTTGCTTAAAAAACTCGTTCCATACCATTTCGATAAAAGCATCGTTCAAATGATCTATGGAACTCGTAACTAACTAATATGCAATGATAGTTAAGGTACCGAAGGTTCTATGCTTTTGATGTGGAATGCTAACTGCTGAAGTGGACGGATGCTTGCGCGATGGAGGGAGTTAGGAATAGGGGAATTAATTGTGATGAAAATGGGTATAGACTTCCGGATTGGAAGTGCTGTAAACTATAGCAAGAGCGTCACAGTTAAGGGATTAATTGTCTGTTATTGAGTTGGATAAAAGGTGCGGAGTTTTATACATATAAAACACACCTGCTCATTTCAAGAACTTTCTCGGTATAGGTAAGAGAACTGGACACACAAAAGGGAATTTGGTAACGCCGTATAGACTTTTAAGAACACAGTGAGCCCTATGGAATTTGCATTAGCGCCGTCGCTAGTGAGTCGCGTCCATCGTCGGCAGTCCTGAAATGAACCGTGATTGGCTACTGCGAGGGCACTCTAGCTGTACTGCTGTTCTACATACACATTCTGCAAGCCATTGTGAACAGCTTGGCAGAGGGTACTTATCACTGTACGAACTTGTCATTGTTAAGCGACTCTCAAGAACCGAGAAACTACTCAAACAACTCAACAGCGCTGTTTGATAATTTCAAAATGTTGAACTACGAGCAATATTAGAAAACCCTTAACTAGCCGACAGCGATTTGGACAGCTAAAACGTAAATGATAGCTTCGACCACAGACCCTATAGCCCATTCAAACGCACAGACGAAAAGATTTTCAAATCATTACGTTCCTACACAACACTCAAACAATCGAGCCATTAGTGTCAGCAAAGAGCGTAGTTTTTCACTGTTTGCTGGAAACATTTTGATGTGTCAGCTAGTAATATACAGAGAGGGCGCAGCACGGCAAAGCCAACTTCCAGTCACCACAAAGGCCGCACACAACACGGATTTTGTTATGATCCGCCTAACGTCACACATATCGTTCTCAAGTGAACATCCATTAGCCAAACGCGGATATAAGCAGACGCACGTCTCCCTTCCGACAGATTGTATTGTTACTTGGACAGTGTCAACGCCGTGCCTCAAGACAGCATAGGACTTGCCTGCAGCCGTCGCTAAGAAGAGCCCAACTGGGCGTTCTACTAGCTATTTTAGTTCGTTCACTGGATTCAGGCCTAGAACAGTGTTCAAAGATTGTTCAGTGCATGTGAACATTATTTTAACAAAATTGCCACGCGTCATCTTCACACTCAAGTTACATGGTGTCTGCCTTCTCTCGAAAAATTATTTTTAAATTTTTTTAATAAGTGTTGCCGTCGTGTGTGCCGTAGTTTGACTGAACCAGTTTGGTCCTGTGAAGAGGCAGCATAATTGCTGCGTGCTAGCAAGCCATCTCAACAACAGCAACTACTTTCGGTGGGGAGGGGGAAGACTACTTGTGAATACAACACACATGAAACCATAACGTTTCAAAGGCATAGTTGACTTCAAAAAATGTAGCCTAACCCGTCAACATATAACTGTTTTTCTTGTATCAAATTACTAATAAACATTCTAATTTGCGTTACCAGTGGTTTTAAGTTTTCAATGCTGCTGATCTAAAACGATAGCCTGGTTTCAAGATGCAATTCTTAGTACGTATTTCAAAATGAACCGAGGTACCCTTTTGATAAAATTTTGCTTAGCAGCGACAGCATAGTGTGGTCATGCCGGCAACGACCGGCCATGAAGTAAATAATCAACGCAGTTCCTGCTCTATGGATGACAGATTCTTGTTTGTATCCTTGTCCGCTTAATTAGATTAGATTCGTACTTGTTCCATAGATCATGAATACGACACTTCGTAATAATGTGGAACGTGTCAGGTTAATAAAAGGTGTCTATACAAGATATTACATTAGACAAAATATTACATGACACTCAATAATTTTTTTCTTTTTTTTGTGTGGAGGTGGGGAAATTAACCCACTTACTATATCCAAAAATTCATCTAATGAGTAGAAGGAGTTGCCATTAAGAAATTCTTTTAATTTCTTTTTAAATGCTATATGGTTTTCTGTCAGACTTTTGAAGCTATTTGGTAAGTGACCAAAGACTTTTGTGGCAGCATAATTTACCCCCTACTTAGCCAAAGTTAGATTTAACCTTGAGTAGTGAAGATCATCCTTTCTCCTAGCGCTGTAGCCATGTACACTGCTATTACTTTTGAATTCGTTTGGATTGTTAATAACAAATTTCATAAGTGAATATCTATATATATTGTAAGGCTACAGTGAAGGTCTCTAGCTCTTTAAATAAGTGTCTGCAGGATGATCTTGGATGAGCTCCAGCAATTATTCCGATTACACGCTTTTACTCAATGATGAGTTACCCCAGAATATGATGCCATACGAAAGCAGAGACTGAAAATAGGCGTGGTAAGCTAATTTACTGAGATGTATATCGCCAAAATTTGCAATGACCCTAATAGTATAAGTAGCTGAACTCAAACGTTTCAGCAGATCTTCAGTGTTTTTTCCAGTTCAACCCCTCAATGCATACACCTAGAAATTTTGAATTTTCTACCTTAGCTACCGAGTTCTGATCAAAGTCTATATTTATTAATGGTGTCATTCCATTTACTGTGTGGAATTGTATACACTGTGTTTTGTCAAAGTTAAATGAGAGCCCAATTTACATTTGTGTTAATATGAATGTCACCTAACTCCCAGCATTGAAAGATTGTTGCCAATATCAGCTCACTACGCCTCCGCTGCCCTAAGTAAAATCCTTTTGAGTAGTAGTAATACATTTTCTGCGCTTGAAAATACAACAGAAATGTCATAAACAAGTAGTTACAAAACACTGCCTTAGTTGTGTACGTTTTCAACTCTGAAATAGGGCCCATCTTCACGGAAGCATGAAAGTCTGCAAGCTTTAGGAACATCGCAACTGTCTGATACTGATGTATGCAATACAGAAAGTCACGAAATTATGGCACGATGCAAACACAATGGCTGTTGCAAAACTACTGCATACAATGTTTGCTATCTGAAGTTGTCAGCAACAGGAAACAAGTGAACACTGTCTGATTAGTAGCGATTCTCTCCACTACCGGCAGCATAAGCACAAATAAATTCTTATTCCGGACGAACTATATTTATATATCAGCTAAGGTAAAAAACAAACAAACACAATACGAAATTCGCCTGCAGTGCATTAATTTGTGAAACAATCTCCACAACTATTTGCAAGACTGATACGATGTTGTATTACAGAGAATGTCAGTTACGAATTTTGTGACAACAGTGCATTCGCATTTTCGACATTTACTCAATTCCTTAGTTTCCTCTGTCCTTTTAGTCCATTGTCAATAATAACATTAAATATTACCTGTGTTGGCCGCCCTCATCTGAGAACGACAGATACACCGATTTTTTCGGATGGAACGCGAATTCGGCTTCTTCGGATTGCCATGGTAGAACAATAACCACTATCGCGGTCATTTTGTGTAGTGGGACGCAAAGATTCCAAACAACTCGAAGATTCTGGAAATCATCACTAACGCCTTTTTTGGAAAACCATTTACAACCACTGCTTCGCCAAAGCAAATTTTACGGCTATTTTAAAAAAACGACTGAGCTTTATTTTACACATCCGTTAAAAGAAAAATGAAATAATTCATAGAAGCTACTATAAGAGAGGTATGAAAATATAATACATAACTAAGATATAAAAGCATGGAGGTAAAAAAAAGAGATGGCGCTATTGACTTATGCTGTACGTTGTTTTGAAGCCAGTGGGGGGAGGAGGGGCGGGCTGCCGCCTTCTAAATTACCCCAAAACATTAGCAGACTTCTTTACTATTGCTTCTTGGTCATTACTTCTGTTGTGTGCACGCAACAACTGTTTCAAATACTAAGAACTACAGTGCTCACATGAATAGCATAGTGTCAAGGAAGGCAATTACGAACGTGTTTCTGTTCTTGAATGCATATTTGCTTTAGTAATACGACACATTTGGCCTCGTTAACGTAACTTGGTTTTTGTTGATATATTTCGATTAACCAAGAAGACAAGGAATTGATATGAAAAGCGTGCTTTGAAATTCATTTAATTCCACATTTACTATATTTGTTTTGATAGCAAATAAAACTGGAACTCCAAAACCAATTCATGTTTGCTTACTGGTACAGATTCTTGTTCGTTACATTTTCAGCTTTCAACACGTATGCACAATATTTTTAATGTTCACGTTTGCAAAATCCTACTTGTTCTTTGCCAGCCCATGTTGTTGTGGTCTTCAGTCCTGAGACTGGTTTGATGCAGCTCTCCATGCTACTCTATCCGGTGCAAGCTTTTTCATCTCCCAGTACCTACTGCAACCTACATCCTTCTGAATCTGCTTAGTGTATTCATCTCTTGGTCTCCCTCTACGATTTTTACCCTCCACGCTGCCCTCCAATACTAAATTGGTGATCCCTTGATGCCTCAGAACATGTCCTACCAACCGATCCCTTCTTCTGGTCAAGTTGTGCCACAAACTTCTCTTCTCCCCAATCCTATTCAATACTTCCTCATTAGTTATGTGATCTACCCATCTAATCTTCAGCATTCTTCTGTAGCACCACATTTCGAAAGCTTCTATTCTCTTCTTGTCCAAATTATTTATCGTCCATGTTTCACTTCCATACATGGCTACACTCCATACGAATACTTTCAGAAATGACTTCCTGACACTTAAATCAATACTGGATGTTAACAAATTTCTCTTCTTCAGAAACGCTTTCCTTGCCATTGCCAGCCTACATTTTATATCCTCTCTACTTCGACCATCATCAGTTATTTTGCTCCCCAAATAGCAAAACTCCTTTACTACTTTAAGTGCCTCATTTCCTAATCTAATTCCCTCAGCATCACCCGACTTAATTAGACTACATTCCATTATCCTTGTTTTGCTTTTGTTGATGTTCATCTTATATCCTCCTTTCAAGACACTGTCCATTCCATTCAACTGCTCTTCCAAGTCCTTTGCTGTCTCTGACAGAATTACAATGTCATCGGCGAACCTCAAAGTTTTTATTTCTTCTCCATGAATTTTAATACCTACCCCGAATTTTTCTTTTGTTTCCTTTACTGCTTGCTCAATATACAGATTGAACAACATCGGGGAGAGGCTACAACCCTGTCTTACTCCCTTCCCAACCACTGCTTCCCTTTCATGTCCCTCGACTCTTATAACTGCCATCTGGTTTCTGTACAAATTGTAAATAGCCTTTCGCTCCCTGTATTTTACCCCTGCCACCTTCAGAATTTGAAAGAGAGTATTCCAGTCAACATTGTCAAAAGCTTTCTCTAAGTCTACAAATGCTAGAAACGTAGGTTTGCCTTTCCTTAATCTTTCTTCTAAGATAAGTCGTAAGGTCAGTATTGCCTCACGTGTTCCAGTGTTTCTACGGAATCCAAACTGATCTTCCCCGAGGTTGGCTTCTACTAGTTTTTCCATTCGTCTGTAAAGAATTCGTGTTAGTATTTTGCAGCTGTGACTTATTAAGCTGATAGTTCGGTAATTTTCACATCTGTCAACACCTGCTTTCTTCGGGATTGGAATTATTATATTCTTCTTGAAGTCTGAGGGTATTTCGCCTGTTTCATACATCTTGCTCACCAGATGGTAGAGTTTTGTCAGGACTGGCTCTCCCACGGCCGTCAGTAGTTCCAATGGAATATTGTCTACTCCGGGGGCCTTGTTTCGACTCAGGTCTTTCAGTGCTCTGTCAAACTCTTCACGCAGTATCGTATCTCCCATTTCATCTTCATCTACATCCTCTTCCATTTCCATAATATTGTCCTCAAGTACATCGGCCTTGTATAGACCCTCTATATACTCCTTCCACCTTTCTGCTTTCCCTTCTTTGCTTAGAACTGGGTTTCCATCTGAGCTCTTGATATTCATACAAGTCGTTCTCTTATCTCCAAAGGTCTCTTTAATTTTCCTGTAGGCGGTATCTATCTTACCCCTAGTGAGATAGGCCTCTACATCCTTACATTTGTCCTCTAGCCATCCCTGTTTAGCCATTTTGCACTTCCTGTCGATCTCATTTTTGAGACGTTTGTATTCCTTTTTGCCTGTTTCACTTACTGCATTTTTATATTTTCTCCTTTCATCAATTAAATTCAATATTTCTTCTGTTACCCAAGGATTTCTACTAGCCCTCGTCTTTTTACCTACTTGATCCTCTGCTGCCTTCACTACTTCATCCCTCAAAGCTACCCATTCTTCTTCTACTGTATTTATTTCCCCCATTCCTGTCAATTGCTCCCTTATGCTCTCCCTGAATCTCTGTACAACCTCTGGTTCTTTCAGTTTATCCAGGTCCCATCTCCTTAAATTCCCACCTTTTTGCAGTTTCTTCAGTTTTAATCTACAGGTCATAACCAATAGATTGTGGTCAGAGTCCACATCTGCCCCTGGAAATGTCTTACAATTTAAAACCTGGTTCCTAAATCTCTGTCTTACCATTATATAATCTATCTGATACCTTTTAGTATCTCCAGGGTTCTTCCATGTATACAACCTTCTTTCATGATTCTTAAACCAAGTGTTAGTTATGATTATGTTGTGCTCTGTGCAAAATTCTACCAGGCGGCTTCCTCTTTCATTTCTGTCCCCCAATCCATATTCACCTACTATGTTTCCTTCTCTCCCTTTTCCTACACTCGAATTCCAGTCACCCATGACTATTAAATTTTCGTCTCCCTTCACAATCTGAATAATTTCTTTTATTTCATCATACATTTCTTCAATTTCTTCGTCATCTGCAGAGCTAGTTGGCATATAAACTTGTACTACTGTAGTAGGTGTGGGCTTCGTATCTATCTTGGCCACAATAATGCGTTCACTGTGCTGTTTGTAGTAGCTTACCCGCATTCCTATTTTCCTATTCATTATTAGACCCACTCCTCCATTACCCCTATTTGATTTTGTGTTTATAACCCTGTAGTCACCTGACCAGAAGTCTTGTTCCTCCTGCCACCGAACTTCACTAATTCCCACTATATCTAACTTCAACCTATCCATTTCCCTTTTTAAATTTTCTAACCTACCTGCCCGATTAAGGGATCTGACATTCCACGCTCCGATCCGTAGAACGCCAGTTTTCTTTCTCCTGATAACGACATCCTCTTGAGTAGTCCCCGCCCGGAGATCCGAATGGGGGACTATTTTACCTCCGGAATATTTTACCCAAGAGGACGCCATCATCATGTAATCATACAGTAAAGCTGCATGCCCTCGGGAAAAATTACGGCTGTAGTTTCCCCTTGCTTTCAGCCGTTCGCAGTACCAGCACAGCAAGGCCGTTTTGGTTATTGTTACAAGGCCAGATCAGTCAATCATCCAGACTGTTGCCCTTGCAACTACTGAAAAGGCTGCTGCCCCTCTTCAGGAACCACACGTTTGTCTGGCCTCTCAACAGATACCCCTCCGTTGTGGTTGCACCTACGGTACGGCTATCTGTATCGCTGAGGCACGCAAGCCTCCCCACCAACGGCAAGGTCCATGGTTCATGGGGGGGGCCATGCCCATAAAGATGTGCAATGTGTAAAGACGCAAGGCAAGCTATCTTATCTTGTGCCTGTCAACAAAGTGAACGATTATTGAAATAGAACGACATAGAAGTATACCTCCATGCAGAATAGAGGCCTCGTTTTATTAGACTATCAGCACTTTAGTCTCACTGTAGTTTACACATCTTTTCACTCTGAAATTTTATCTATCATGCGTCATTCAGTGCATGACCAATAATAGCAATTTCAACGGTAAAAAAAGTTATAATTTTTAAACATGTTCCAGCATTATGCAATACTATAAATGTGATTAAGAAAATGGTCTCAAACGTTCAGATCCCGTAAAACGCTTATTTTGCTTTAACATGCATGTAAGTCATTTTTTCAATAATGATAGCCTAATCTTTTGTGAGATACAGACCTCCCCTTCGAACAGTAACCTATTTCTTTCTTTTTCTGGAATGTTTCTCCCCAGTAACTCTGCCATTTGTTCAGGAATAATCAAAGATATCACAATTGAAAAGTACATCTACTTTGACCATCCGCTTCATTTTACTTTTGAATTTCATTCTAATGTTTTCAAAGTATATAAGACTGCACCATGCTTTGTGGTATACCAATAGTCTGGTTCATGTTCCACATAAAATTTGCACGATAAATGGTACTTATGTGGAACGAGTCACTTTATATTAAGATTGTGAGGTGACACATTAAGTCCGGACCTGCAGATTTTGGCTGATACGTCATCCAAACTAGCTGCTTTATTGTTTCTTAAGTGTTGTGATTGCAAGCCAATCTCTACTCCTGCAGTATGTCGCGTTCTTACCGTTAGTTCTCGTATTTGTGGATCATTTTCGAAGTTGTGAGCTTTGAGTAGCTTGGGCTGATTTACGGTTTCCTTGAATTGGTCAACCCGTCAGACAACGTGTTCATCTTTTGTGATCAGAAGTTTGCCGTGTTTACGCTTCGTGGAGCCGTTTCAAAATTGGTGGAGCGGTTCTAGGCGCTACAGTTTAGAACCGCCCGACCGCTATGGTCGCAGGTTCGAATCCTGCCTCGGGCATGGATGTGTGTGATGTCCTTAGGTTAGCTAGGTTTAGGTAGTTCTAAGTTCTAGGGGACTGATGGCCTCAGAAGTTAATTCCCATAGTGCTCAGCGCCATTTGAACCAATAACTTCCTAGCATTTGTTGACCTCCACACATCCTTCGACAGTGCAATATGAAACAAGATGTTCACTGTCCTTAAAGGGGCGTGGGACGTCAAACGGGCCGACTTGGAGCAGGAGAGGCACCACAGGACATTTTAATTTTCATTGTATATACTTTTACAAATAAATTCATAAAACTTTGTCAGCATGACCAGGAAGGATTCAGAATTCACATTGATTGCAGTGGAAGTTCAAAAATATAGCAAAGTAATCTTTTTTTTACATGTCAAATTCCATCATTTTTTCACTTGGCCGCACTTGTTGCTGTAGGTACACTTTTCTTCGTAAGTAAGTGAGATTCTTCGATGAATTTTGCACAGCATACAAACAATACTTACAGGTGTATGAAAGTCTAGAGTTTATTTAATTTATGAAAAAATGAATGAGCTGTTATATTTTAAACTTGATGTTTAAAAAAAAACTCAAATTGTATAGTTATCTCAATTTTTACCACAGTTTTTAATAGATTTTGAGTTTCATACACCTGTAAGTATGGTTTTTATGCTGTGCAAAATTCATCGAAGAATCTCTCTTACTTATGAAGAGTAATGCACCTACGACAACAAATGCAACGAATAGTAAGTGAAAAAATGATAAAATTTCACATGTGAAGAACATTTATTTTGATACGTTTTTGAACTAGCTGTGAGCGTGAATCCTGAATCCTTCGTGGTAATGTTGTAAAAGTTTTATGAATTTATTAGTAAAAGTATGCAATGAAAATTTTAAAAAAATTCCTGTGGTGCCTCTCCTGCTCCAAGTCTACCCATTTGACGTCCTACCCCCCTTAAAAGATTGGTACCACCACTGTCGTTCAATTTCTAAAAGAAGCAACCAAGTAAGGGAAAGGAAATTTCAGAAGAGGAATAAAAGGTCAGCGGTAAGAGAAGGCAATGCTGCGGTTCATAGACAAATCGGTTCTTTTCGCGGGACGTAAAAGAGACTTGGGAAATCTTGTGAGAGGAACTGGCACAAAGAAAACAGTGAGGACGTGCTACAGGAGAAGAACTTCATCAAAGGTGCGAAAAAAACAGCAGTGATAGTATTTTTCTTCTGTCTACGAAGCAAGATTACGAAGGGTGGCCGAAGCAAGGAAGCTATCCGAAACAGACTAGCACAGTCGAAGACAGGTTTCTGCAATGGAAGGATTCTACCGATATCGGAAGTCGATACGAAAATCATGAAAAGTTCCCTGAGAGCGGCTGTCTGTATGGGTGTGAGATATGGCCCACCGGAAAAAATGGTTCAAATGGCTCTGAGCACTATGGGACTTAACTTCCGAGGTCATCAGTCCCCTAGAACTTAGAACTACTTAAACCTAACTAAACTAAGGACATCACACACACCCATGCCCGAGGGGATTCGAACCTGCGACCGTAGCGATCGCGCGGTTCCAGACTGTAGCGCCTAGAACCGCTCGGCCAACCCGGCCGGCTGACCCACCGGAAATCCGGGGAAAAAGAAACTGAAAGCATTTCATACGAACAGTGAACAGGCAAAGTACGAAATGAGGAAGTGCTGCTGCGAATTGTTGCAGAAAGAAACATATGAAAAACCCTTACGAGTAGGGGGGGAAGGTTATCGGGACACCTGCTACGGCACTCTGTTAAACTGGCGTCGTAAGGAGCAGTACAGAAGAAAATTACTAGCGCCAATTATAGAGTGTACCGTAGTTACAACACAGGAAATAGAGATGTCCAACTATAAGGTAGCCGAAAGAATGACGGCTTTTATTAAAAAGTCATTTAGCGTATTCGCAAACGACACTACGCGGAGTGTAAAGGCGAGGTGTGCGGGTCCGCTTTTAGCAGGTGAGTCAGGAAGAGCGGAGAGGAGAGAGGCGGCTTCCCATTTCACGGCTGTTACCACCGACGCGCGGGCCAACAGTCAACACGTTACGTAAGGCCCCCGCGACTGACCACACGTCTCAGCTGGACACTCGCTTGCCCACAGTTCTCGTATCCAATCACATGCCAGTCGCAGGCGCTCTACAAATATGTTCCGCCGACGCTACGCTGACTACCTTCAACCGTGGAACGCAGCAAAAACGGTGCTATGTTGTAAGAACGTCGAGCTGTTGACACGCATGATGACACGAGTTTTACAGAGCAGAGAAGGTTTAGAGCGTTATGGTTGGCCGGAGTGGCGAGCGGTTCTAGGCGCTACGGTCGCTGGCTCGAATCCTGCCCCGGGCATGGATGTGTAGGAAGTCCTTAGGTTAGTGAGGTTTAAGTAGTTCTAAGTTCTAGGGGACTGATGACCTCAGCAGGTAAGTACCATAGTGCTCAGAGCCCTTTGAACCATGGTTAAAGCGGTATGGTCAGGGCCCTCCAAACAGTTCGGAATTTTGACGATCTAACGTGCCAATACGACACTACATCCCTCAGGAGGACATCAAACGATTCTATCAATCAGTGCCAAGCCGAATAACTGTTGCCATAAGGGCCAGAGGTGGACCAACGCATTATTGTCTCGCTAAATGTGAGCTTTTAGTCTTGAAGAAAAAAAAAAAAAGTTTGTGAAATCTTATGGGCCTTTACTGCTAAGGTCATCAGTCCTTAAGCTTACACACTACTTAACCTAAATTATCCAAAGGACGAACACACACGCCCATGCCCGAAGGAGGACTCGAACCTCCGCCGGGATCAGCCGCACAGTCCATGACTGCAGCGCCTCTGACCGTTCGGCTAATCACGCGCGGCATTTTACTCTTGGAATAATCATCTATTTTTTCTGAAATTATAATCCCTTGTTTCCCTGTACGTGCACATTACATTTACCGATTTCCATCCCTTCGTATAATTCCTTCATGGTGCGACGTTTTGTTTTTCCCCTAGAGTCTATGTCAAACTCATTCGATGCAGTGCTCAGATGACTGGTCCAGGATAGCAAATCATTTTGGAAAGAGGTAGATTTTCCGCACTGCCTGGCTCCATTGGTGGAAAACAAGCAGATATTCCTTCAGCTGCATTTTGCGCACTATACTTTAATTACGAACATATATTGTTGTTCTAATTGCCACAGCAAAAGTAAATTGCAGACCTTTCTGCAAGCGCCATTATTGTTTTATCACCAAAACTCGTTTCACCACAATGGTGACATCCAAAGGTTTTTCAAATTATTTTACTAAAATACACACATACAGCATATTTTTAGGTTAACGAATATGATATATCAGATTTTGTTATCATTTAAATTGTATGTGCACTTTACCTTTTATTTTTATTGTGTGTGTCCTCTGGCTGCCAAACAAAATCAGCCGCATCTCTAAGTACACCATTTCTTCCGCAAACTTGTGGGATGTTATAAAATCGCCTGTACTGACTTTGTTGTTTGTTATCCAATCTTTAAAATTTATGTTCTGGTAAAATTTATGGCTTATGACCAGTGACTACCAAATACTACAACGCTAAGACCAAAAACGGGTACCTATATGAAACAAATTCTTTCACCAGAAAAAATTTGTGCCATTTTATCAGGGCGTACATTTTAAAGATTGGGTAATAAAAATAATCAATAGATACGATTTTCTAACATCCCTCAAGTTTGCAGAAGACATGGCGTACTTGGAGATGTGGCAAATTTTGTTTGGCAGGCACAGGACACACACAATGTAAAATAAAAGATAAAATGCACAAATAATTTAAATGATAACACTTTAAATGACTACCCTAAAAATAACACCTAAGTATTTATTTTAAGAGAATAATAAAAAAACCACTTAGTATGTCACGACTGTGGTAGGTTGTAGCCGCAAACATAGCCGCCCCCGCTCCCCCCTCTTCGAACCACTCCTCCACAGGGTGAGAAAGTTGCAGTGCAATCCTCTGTGGCCTGATGGCTCACATGAGAGATATTGCTACTATATTAGTTGTGGCCGAGGGATCTCCCTCCCACAGTACTAATGGCAAACAGATTCAAACACTTCGTTGGATATACCTAAAATTGCTACAAATACAGATTACGAAGAGGTTCCCCGGCATTCGCAGGCTGAGTGAGCCAAGTGAGATGCTGGTAGGATACGGAAATCCTCGAGGGGCTGGGGCTGCCACCGAAGCCCTCGCCATGAACGAGAGGACTCCGCATGCCTGCCCAAACACTAGCCAGACCGTCTCCTCAGTCACAGTAGAAAGGTTTGCACATTGTATGCGTAATGGTTTCTGGCCTGGTGGCTGGCACGAGAAACTCTTTTTTTTTTGGGGGGGGGGGGGGGGATACCACCTAGACATACCAGTCGTAACTCGCAGACGCCTGCACACTCACCAGGGGAAATCTATTGACGCCTTTGCAGATAAACGTTGCGAACAATTTATGCGCCAAGCACTCCCCTCCCTTCCCCTCTTTTGCTATAGGCCAATAAGTAATAACGCCCCCCTCCTCTGCTAACCGTCACGCTTTTGCAACTAATGCTTATGTGTGGGTGAACCCATTTTCAGCCAGGCAGCACTCTCAGGTGGAATGAAGGCACATATTTATAATTACGTAATCTAAACAAAATGAACCCTGCAATATTATTAGTGTGGTGTCACCGCCAGACACCACACTTGCTAAGTGGTAGCCTTTTAAATCGGCCGCGGTCCGGTAGTATACGTCGGACCCACGTGTCGCCACTGTCAGTGATAGCAGACCGAGCGCCACCACACGGCAGGTCTAGAGAGACGTCCTTGCACTCGCCCCAGTTGTACAGCCGACGTTCATAGCAAAGGTTCACTGACAACTACGCTCTCATTTGCCGAGACGGTAGTTAGCATAGCCTTCAGCTACATTTGCTACGACCTAGCAAGGCGCCGTATTCAATTGATATTTATTATATGAAGCATGTATCATCAAGAGCGATGTTCTACAATTGTGGATTAAAGTTAAGTATTATATCAACTACGTACTTTATTTGCTACTATTAATTCCCTTAACTGTTCCAGACCTCACGCCAGTCAGCGTGTAATTAAACGCGTGCATTTCGGCCTCCTCTAGAAAAACAGTGTTGGCTCTTCTGCCAACACTACAATTAGTATAAGCGATATTGCTATAAATCTCGCACATTAACTACGAGGAGATCCCAGTATGGCTATTGCTATTAATGTAATTTCGAATGATCCATACAATTCCAAAGACATTACATGTGATGTTTTCCTCTGACTCTACTGTGCTGGGTAATTTGTTTAGAGATGACACGTTTAAGATAGGGTGCTCGATGATTATATTCTACATCTATTAATCCAAACTGGTACGGGTCTCAGACAAGACGAGCAAACCACATAATATGGCTTTATAAGTTTGCTACTTGTACTTCGTGCCAGTTAATCTTTTTTAAAACACATCTTACTAACTAGAAGACGTCTCTCAAAAAGCCCATAGCGTAATATTGCACTAGGTACCAATAGGTTCAATCATCACGCTAGTATTAGTGAACTCAAATCGGACAATGTTCATTTCACTAAAACACTACTGAGGAGTGACGTCAATAGCCAGCGCACATTTTGCGTGAGATAAAAGAAATCAGAGATCGATAATTACATTTATAGCCCACATTCAATAAACCAACTTGGTAAATGTCACAGAGGGTTGGTAAATGTCTGAAAATTCTAAAAATCTTGTGGCTGTGATAAATAATTATACATTCGGAGGCCAACTGTAGGAATTTATTTACAACAGCATACTTACATTAGCAGTATGAAACAAACGTTGCAGTATAACACACCTGGAAACACTTTTTCTGCCAGTCATAGCTGCAAGGGCATAATGAAGCAAGTTCCCCACTCTTGTTTCTGTAAGTAGTAACGTGGGCAGGCGTTACATCGGAGATTAAAGATCAGTTCCATCCTTGCAGAAACTACTAATGAACGAAGGATGGGTCCGCCTTTTTGTATATACATATTATCCGTACATACAAAATTGGGACCGATCCTTAACTCGTTGTTAGTTAAATAATAATGTTAAATAGTTAACAACTATTGACATACAAAGCATAGCATTGTAACCAATTACCGGACCTGATCATATGCGATGTATGTGCAGCTATAGAAGTCACTAGTATTTACTTTAATTATGTCAGCCTGATGTCCGGCGGAGGAATTTAGAATTCCATCATAAGATCGTACACGAAACAGCTGCCAGGGTATCTTAGTTTTTTTATGTAATCGATTTCCACCTTAAAACCATAGGCATACAGCACGTTGTTTTATAAAACATTATAGAGCCTTGTTGTATTTTTTAGTATCAGGGTCTCGTGTTGCATCCTGCCATTACCGAATAGTCCATTAAAAGTAGAGTCTCGCTTCCCACGCCCGGGTTCCCGGGTTCGATTCCCGGCGGGGTCAGGGATTTTCTCTGCCTCGTGATGACTGGGTGTTGTGTGCTGTCCTTAGGTTAGTTAGGTTTAAGTAGTTCTAAGTTCTAGGGGACTGATGACCACAGCAGTTAAGTCCCATAGTGCTCAGAGGCATTTGAACCATTTGAAGTAGAGTCCTCCACAACACGTACACATACAGCTAAAAATGTAGCACCTATGAATTCTAACTTTAGCGGTCATAAAATGTGCGGCACGAGGGCCTGGTGCAAGTCTTTCAACTGGACCCCACTTGGGCGACTTGTGTGTCCTTACAACCACCGGCACACGATTATTCCCGGACAGTCACCCACCCGAGTACTAGCTGCGCCCAACGTTGCTTAACTTCGCTTAGCAGTCATAAACAAAAAATATGTCACAATCAACAACATCTAATCTAGTATCACTTCCACTGTGTGGAAGTGGAACAGGGAGAGAAGATGCTAGTTGTGGTACGAGGTACCCTCCGCCACGCACCGTATGGTGGATTGCAGAGTATGTATGTAGATGTAGATGTAGACTGTGGACAAGTTACAGAATGATCTTAGCGCTACATACGAGAGTAAGTCAATTATTATCCGCAAAGTAGAGATAAAATTTTATTGTAATCAAATAGGAAACTTAAAAGAACGTAAGTTTTCGAGATAGTCTCCTTGCGTTTCAACGCACTTGATCCTGCTGATGCCCTCATAAAAGAAGGTTCTCGGTTGAGCTGCGAGCCAGGAATGCACCACTTCTGTCACTGCTTCGTCCGAGGCAAATCGAAGGCCCCTTAATGCCTGTTTCTGAGGACCTAACAAGTGATACAAGGATCACTCTTTTCGAAATGCACACTATTTTTTAATCCATCTTTTATTCTACATGTTTGAAAGTTTTACAGTGTGTAGATACATCCTTTCGGAACAATATTTTCATTTCTCCACATAATTTCCATCCCTCTCAACTGCCTTACGCCATCTTGGAACCAGCGCCTGTATACCCGCACGGTAAAATTCTCGACCAACCTGTTGGAGCCACTGTTTGGCAGCGTGCACAAGGGAGTCATCATCTTCAAACCTTGTTCCATGAAGAGAGTCTTTCAGTTTCCCAAAGAGATGATAGTCACATGGAGCCAGGTCAGGACTGTAAGGCGGGTATTTCAGTGTTGTCCATCCGAGTTTTGTGATAGCTTCCACGGTTTTTTGACTGACATGTGGCCGTGCATTGTCGTGCAACAGCAAAAACATCCTGCTTTTGCCAATGTGGTCGAACACGACTCAGTCGAGCTTGATGTTTCTTCAGTATCGTCACATATGCATCAGAATTTATGGTGGTTCTACTTGGCATGATGTCCACAAGCAAGAGTCCTTCGGAATCGAAAAACACCGTAGCCATAACTTTTCCAGCAAAAGGTGTGGTTTTGAATTTTTTTTTATTGGGTGAATTTGCATGATGCCACTCCACTGATTGCCTCTTCGTCTCTGGTGAAAAATGATGGACCCATGTTTCATCACCTGTCACAATTCTTCCAAGAAATTCATCTCCACCATTCTCGTGCTGTTCCAAAAGTTCGCTGCATACCGTTTACTTGTTTCTTTGTGAGCCACTGTCAACATCCCGGAAACCCACCTGGCACAAAGCTTTTTTAACGCCAACACCTTCAGTATTCTTCAAACACTTCCTTCCCCTATCCCAACGTAGCGTGACAATTCGTTCACTGTGATGCGTCTGTCAGCAGTCACCAGTTCGTTAACTCTCTGCACATTGTCTGGAGTGTGTGCAGTACGAGGCCTGCCGCTGCGAGGACAATCCCCAATATTGCCGTGCCCGCTTTCATCGCGTAACGTGCTTGCTCACCGACTAACTGTACTGCGATCGACAGCATCATCTCCATACACATTTTTCAACCTCTGTCTCGTTTTCACAGCACAGGAATTCTATGACAGCACGTTGCTTCTGACGAACGACAAGTGCAGCATCCATCTCGACTTAGAGCCATTTGTACTTTACAAATTGAGCAATGTAACAACGCGTTTGTCCATACCTGCCCCTTATGCAAGCAGTTACTTGATTTTGCATTGATCGACAGGTTATTAGATGTCCTTCTGCGTGATATCGTGCCGAATTCTGTCCTACTGCCGCGTTAGATCGTCAAAATCCCGAGCTGGCTGGAGAGCCCTGTTGCCATAAAGCTCCAAACGTTCTTGCCAAGAACGGAGACAAGCCGTAGAAACTCTTGGCCTGTGCTGGCGGGCATTATCGTGCTCAACTGTAATGCCCAATATGGTTTGCCGCGGAGGGCAACAAAACGGGGCGTAGAATATCGTCGACGTACCCCTGTGCTGTAAGGGTGCCGCAGATGACAACTAAAGGGGTCCTGCTATGAAACGAAATGGTACCCCAGACCATCAATCATGGTTGTCGGACAATCATGGTGGCGGGCGACTTTCAGGGCGGTATCCTACCGTTCTCCAGACACGTCTTCGCTGGTCATCGGGATTCAGTTCGAATCGGGACTCATCAGTGGAGACAAATCTACTCCAGTCAAAGAGATTCCAAGGCCGAATGTACCTGACACCACCGGCAAACTGAGTTGTTGGTGTAGTGAGGTCAGGGATAGTCGGCGCCTTGAGGTGTGCCCCCTTTCAGTGAGCCACCTATTAGTGGCTCTTATGTAAAATATTTGAGATGCAGCCCCCAAGCCCGACAACCATGTGGAAGGATGTGATAATGCGGACGACTTCGATATCTTTTTAAGGAGAAGTAACGTGTATTCTGATAAAATAACATGCGTTGCCTATATTTAGGTCCTCTTTGCAATGCAGATGCATCTTCTGTAATAGTAAAGGACTCAAAATACATATATTTTTCTTTATACTAGCACACATCAACATCACAAGTTTGCGTAACCGAGTTCCATGGTAAATAATTAATCACTGTAGACATTTAGATAACTTTTTGTATAAGACTTTCACATGCCAAACGTAGTATCGTACAAAACTCCCCGGTAACGGCGCAAGATGACAACACTTTCTGGTTATAACTTCTAAATTTGGCTATAATTACGCTATTTTTTGAACGTGTGATGTGAATGCTCCAGGGCCAGTGGTGGTAGGGAGGACGTGGTTTCCTTTCTCTATGGGTCATGGCAAACAACTGTAGGAAGTTCCTTTAAAAGACACGCAAACCACTTTATAGCAATAGAGTAATTACTTATATTTTTAATTTATAATAACAGATGACAGTAAAATGTAAAAGGCAGGAATGGACACATGAGGTCGCACGCAGACACTTATAATTTTCTGAATGACACTGATCATTCAGATGAGATTAATCTACCATACACTGCCATAATTAGGAGATGTTACTGTTGTTGTGGTCTTCAGTCCAGAGACTGGTTTGATGCAGCTCTCCATGCTACTCTATCCTGTACAAACATCTCCGAGTAACTACCGCAACCTACATCCCTCGGAATCTGCTTACTCTATTCGCCTCTTGGTCTCCCTCTACGATTTTTACCCTCCACACTTCCCTCCAATATCACATTGGTGATCCGTTAATACATCAGAACGTGTCCTACCAAACGGTCCCTTCTTCTAGTCAGGTTGTCCCACAAATTCCTCTTCTCCCCAATTCCGTTCAGTACCTTCTCATCAGTTACGTGACTCACCCGTCTAATCTTCAGCATTCTTCTGTAGCACCACATTTCGAAAGCTTCTAACCTCTTCTTGTCAAAACCATTTATCGTCCATGTTTCACTTCCGTACATAGCTACACTCCACACAAATACTTTCAGACAGAACTTCCGGACACTCAAATCTATACTCGATGTTAACAATTTTCTCTCCTTCAGAAACGCTTTCCTTGTCATAGCCAACCTACATTTTATATCCTCTCTACATCGACATCATCAGTTATTTTGTTTCCCAAATAACAAAACTCTTTTACTATTTTAACTGGCTCATTTCCTTAGTTTTTTTCATGAATTTTAATTCCTACTCCAAATTTTTCTATTGTTTCATTTACTGCTTGCTCAATATACATATTGAACAACATCGGGGATAGGCTACAACTCTGTCTCACTCCCTTCTCAACCACTTCTTCCCTTTCGTGCTCCTCGACTCTTGTAACTCCAATCTGGTTTCTGTGCAAATTGTAAATAGCCTTTCGCTTCCTCTGTTTTACTCCTGCCACCTTCAGAATATCAGAATATTCCAGTCAACATTGTCAAAACTTTCTCTAAGTCTACAAATGTTAGAAACGTAGGTTTTCCCTTCCTTAACCTATCTTCTAAGGTAAATCGTAGGGTCAATATTGCCTCACGTGTTCCAACATTTCTACGGAATGCAAATTGATCTTCCCCGAGGTCAGCTTCTACCAGTTTTCCACAGAATTCGTGTTAGTATTTTGCAACCGTGACTTATTGAACTGATCGGTAATTTTCACACCTGTCACCGCCTCCTTTCTTTGTGATTGGAATTGTTATATTCTTCTTGAAGTCTGTGGGTATTTAGCCTGTCTCAAACATCTTGCTCACCAAATGGAAGAGTTTTGTCAAGGCTGGCTGACCCAAAGCTATCAGTAGTTTTAATGAAACATTGTCTACTCCCAGGGCCTTGTTTCGACTTGTGGAGATATGAAGCAGTATCTGCATTGACCGTAAATTCGATCATCCATCGTCAACGAGCATTAAAGCAGCAAATTTGACACAAGTGATACTACCGGAGAAAACAATTGAAAAATGGTTAAATGTACGAAAAATGGTCTTCAATATTAACAAAGTACAAGAGGTAGTATTAGGTGCTAATCTGTATCATGGTCCTTCTCCCAGTCTTAAACACAGATCTGTCATTTTGGTACTGTGGTTCAAATAGTCTCACTTATCGCTTGAGCACATTGATCTAGTGCTTATGTCATAAGAAAATTTTGACTATACTGTATACCATACCGATATCTTGTGTGACCGTGTCGTATCCGTATTTTCTGATTTTTGACATTTTTCGGTATTTATTCAATTTTTATGTGTTGCATGTGTAAATGTACATGTTTGAATATGGCCTTATTGCTTACTTTTTATACCATCAACTTTGGTGTAGAATCCCACCCAGCCAGGGTATTTCCGTATTTGTCCAAATATCAGAACTAAGTGCCAAAGCGAATGCTGAAACACACTCGCACACATACAAAGAGCGTTCAAAAGTTTTGCACAGTCGTCTCTAATTTTCTTTTATTTTTTGCAGGAGGAGAATGAATTTTTTTGTGAACATACTTGGAACATTTAGCTATAAGTTGGTATATAAAAGTATTTTCTTTTATTTACAGGTGAGCCATAATGGACCGTGAAGTAGATGTCAGGTTGCGACAACGGTCGGTAATGGAGTTCCTCTTCAAGACCGGCGATGACTTTGCCACATCGATTCACAGGAAGTTGCTCCCTGTTTATGGGGAGGACACAGTGGATCGCAGCAGTATCCAGTGGTGGTTGCAGAGGTTTAAAGAAGATCATATCTCTCTACTGGACAATCCACGATGCGGTAGACCATCGACGGCAGTGAGTGATGTGAATACGAAGACCATTGATGAAATCATCCAAAATGACAGATGCGTGACGACACGATAGCTTGCTGAAATGACTCATTTGTCATTGGGTAGTGTGGTATCACCGGTACAGTCACTAGGGTATAGAAAAATCTGTACACGTTGGATGCCTAGATTATTGACAAGAGAAATGAAAACGATGAGGAAGAATGTGTGCGAGGGTCTCATGAAGACCTTTACTGAAGAATGGAAACTGTTTTGATGGCGTCATTACCCAGGATGAAACGTGGTTGTTTTTGTCCGAACCTGAGAGCAAAACCCGATCCATGGAGTGGCGTTATCCGGGTTCCCCTAGGAAGAAGAAACCAAGACTTTCACGAACAGCAGCCCGAAAGGTGATGGCCTCCTTCTTCTCGGATCACATTTTCATTGACTTTTTGGAACCTGGTTCCACAATTAACTGTGACCGTTACTGCACCATGACAATGCCAAACCCCATACAGCCCTTATGACGCAGGAGGAAATCAGGAAAATTGTTCCTCATCCTACTTACTGTCCGGACTTGGCTCTGTCTCAGTTTTACCTCTTTGGTCGTCTGAAGGCCCACCTGCGCGGTAAAACATTTGATAGTGAGAGAGACCCTATTTCCTGTGTCAAGCGATGGTGCAAAAGTCAATCCCGAGAATATTACCAAAGTGCATTTACATCATGGGAAGAACGTTGGGCCAGATGCGTCACAGCTGATGGAGGCTAAATTGAATAGGCCCAATGTATAGCTGAATGTTCCAAGTATATTCACAAACAATTTCATTCTCCTCCCGCAAAAAATAAAAAAATTAGAGACTACTGTGCAAAACTTTTTGAACACCCTTTGTGCATGAATTGTTGTCGTGGAGACAGAGAGTTGACGTTCTTCTGCGGATGACTTCCCACAAGGGTCCGTAGTCCCTCCCTCCACAGATACTGGAGGCGGCGGTGCCGTGGGCAGCAGTGGATGCAGCACTGCGGGGTGCCATCCGAAAGATGGACCCAGCTGTGACACGTGCAGGTTATTGCTTAAAGTGGATCTACCTGTGCAAAGACCGGAATAACAGTTTTAGTGGGTTCATGTGTAAAAAACACCAGTGGGATAATGTTCAGTATGGACCCATCCAGGTATGTTCAGAGGTATCTTCCGAACGATGGATCCACCAGCACTACGTCTGGGAATATGATTCGGGCTGCGCCCAGCATACAGTATATCGAGGAATATTGTTAGGACTGGATTCAGCCTGTGGTACATCCCGAAATATTGTTTGGGTTGGATCCACCTGTGCAAAGACTGGGGTAACGGTACGCTCAGTGCGCCCTCAGGGAATTCGGGCAGCCACCCAGTGTGAGACAAGCGGACCCGCGTCTAGCCTTCTCCCTGACCTAGCTCTTCCGCTAGCTTCCATCTACTCCGCCGTCGCCGCTGTTGAGGTCTTCGTCGTAACAGCGGAAAGGGGTCGTACGAGGTATTATCACCCGGAGCCACGTGAACCGAGGTTCTTTTGGACCAGGTATGGCAAGAACCCTGCTACTTTCTCGAAAAATAAATGTAGCAGCTTCAAAATTCACGAGTATTTACAAAATCGCAGCTGTCTTCAGTCATATAAATTACTCAAAAATCAGCGACAAATATAACACGACCACTCAAACTGGCACCTTTTTTTGATGACAAGTGTCCGAACTGAATTTTAGTCTCGACCGCTTCACTGTCCTGCTGTGCTTGAGTCATCAGTTTCTTCCTCTCGGTGTTTGCTTCTAGTTTTTCTCGGATCAACACGTAACGTTTAAAAGCAGTAACTCGACTTCTTCCCAATTTCGGTAAATAGCTGCTCAGTATGAGTGACACTGGGTAGCGACAATTTACATTAACTTAGCAAAGCGACCAGGCGAAGCAACTTCGTCAGATGTTTGATTTGATTTCCCATTCAACATGTCCTTGTCTCAGTGTCGGTTAGACCATCACTGAGAGAGCACCTCGAGTTCCTGCTGCTAATAAGGCCAGTATGCCGTTTGTTTATTACATATTTTTACGAGCTTCAAACAGGAGGGACTTCTTCTCAGTTACCTTTGTAGTTACTAGTACATTTTTGTAATTTCTTGCGTATTTGAGTGCTTACTAGGAGCAACCTTTCATTTCATTTTAAAAACAGTGTGTCAGTTAGACCGTCAGTGAGAAAGCACCTTGAGTTCCTGCTGCTAATAAGGCGAGTACACTGTTTGTTTACTACATATATTTATGAGTTTCAAACAGGAGTGAGTTCAGAAACGGATAGGCACTGTAATTGGTGTGTACAGATGCAAGGTGAGTTGGTGATCCTTCACTCACAGCTCCAGGCAGTGTTGGCTTCCGTCAGACAACTTGAAGCTGCTGCCAAGGGGCAACACTGTGGGGGAACGGACACGAGGATGCGAGGGACGTCGAGAACGACTCACGTGTCCCCCGGATCGATCCACTGCTGTGGCCACTCTGGGTATTGCCTGCACTGAGGTTGACGCCTCACCCATGGTCGAGTGGAAGATCATTCCAAATTGTGGCAGGCATTCCGTGGGCCGATCGTAGGGCCTCCCCGAGGGGGAGTCATTCCAGATATGGAAAGGGTGCTTTCAGATGCCATGACGAGTACAGGGTGCAGTCAAGTGCAGGTGGTAGCCCATGTCGGTACCAATGAGTGTGTCGCTTTGGATCGGAGGAGATTCTCTATGGTTTCGGGCGGCTAGCGGAAATGGTAAAAACTGCCAATTTTGCTTCCAATATTAAGATGGAGCTCACCATCTGCAGCACCGTCTACAAACCGACTGTCGTCCTTTGATGCAGAACCGAGTGGAGGGTCTGAATCAAAGGCTCAGGCGGTTCTGTGACCATGTAGGCTGCAGATTCCTTGACTTGCGCAATCGCTTAGTGGGTTTCTGGGTTCTGCTTAATAGGTCAGGAGTCCACTACACACAGGAAGCGGCTACACGGGTAGCGGGGGCTGTGTGGAAGGGACTGGGTAGTTTTTTAGGTTAGAGGTCCTCAGGAAACCACAGAAAAGGCGTCCGTCTAACAAGAAGCAGGTAAAACACAGTAGGTATTTGTAGAAACGATCGGTATTGTAGTAGTAAATTGTCGTTGCTCTCATGGGAAAGAACCAGAGCTCCAAGCCCTAATAAAAAGCACAGTTATAGGTACGGAAAGCTGGCTAAAGCTGGAAATACATTCAACCGAAATTTCAAACGACCTAACAGTGTTCAGAAAGGATAGATTAAATACAGTTCGGAGGCCATGGCTGCGGCTACCCTTGAAGCTGCATCACAGACAGGAGCCCCTGCGATGGTGTACTCAACGACGAACCTGGGTGTACGAATGGCAAAACGTCATTTTTTCGGATGAATTCAGGTATTGTTTACAGCATCATGATGGTCGCATCCGTGTTTGGCGATATCGCGGTGAACGCACACTGAAAGCGTGTATTCGTCATCGCCATACTGGCGTATCACCCGGCGTGATGGTATGGGGTGCCATTGGTTACACGTCTCGGTCACTTCTTGTTCGCATTGACGGCACTCTGAACAGTGGACCTTACACTTCAGATGTGTTACGTCCCGTGGCTCTACCCTTCATTCGATCCCTGTGAAACCCTACATTTCAGCAGGATAATGCACGATTGCATGTTCTAGGTCCTGTACGGGCCTTTCTAGATAGAGAAAATGGTCGACTGCTGCCCTGGCCAGTACATTCTCCAGATCTCTCACCAACTGAAAACATCTGGTTAATGGTGGCCCAGCAACTGGCTCGTCACAATACACCAGTCACTACTCTTGATGAACTGTGGTATCGTGTTGAAGCTGCGTGGGCAGCTGTACCTGTACACGCCATCCAAGCTCTATTTTGACACATTGCCCAGGCGTATCAAGGACGTTATTACGGCCAGAGGTGGTTGTTCTGGGTACTGATTTCTCAGGATCTATGCACCCAAATTGCGTGAAAATGTAATCACATGTCAGTTCTAGTATAATATATTTGTCCAATGAATACCCGTTTATCATCTGCATTTCTTTTTTGCGTAGCAATTTTAATGGCCTGTAGTGTAGTTCCTGCGAAATAGTATGGGTAGAAGTTATACTTGACAATCAGTCTAAACTATTAATTGGAACGTTTTACCGACCCCCCGACTAATAAGATATAGTTGCTGAACAGTTCAAAGAAAACTTGAGTCTCATTTCATATAGGTACCCCACTAATACAATTATAGTCGGTGGCGACTTCGATCTACCCTCGATATGCTGGAAAAATTACTAGTTTATATTTAAAGCCGGCGGTAGGCATAAAACGTCATCTGAAATTGTACTGAATGCTTTCTCAGAAAATTATTTTGAACAACTAGTTCATGAGCCTACTCGAAGTGTAAATGGTTGCGAAAGCATACTTGACCTCTTAGCAACAAATGATCCTGGGCAAATAGGGAGTTTCATGACGGATACAAGGATTAGCGGCCACAAGGCAATTGCTGCTAGGCTGAATACCGTAACACCCACAACCATAAAAAAGAAACGCAAAATATATCTATTTAAAAAAGCTGATAAAAATGCTCTTAACGCCTTTTTAATAGACAGTCTCCACTCCTTCCAATCTGATCACGTAAGCGTAGAAAAGATGTGAAATGATTTCAGAGAGATAGTATCGACGGCAATTGAGAGATAATATACCACATAATTCAATAAATGATGGTACTGATCCCCCATGGTACACAACATGGGTCAGATCGCTCTTGCAGCAACAACGAAAAAAGCATGCCAAATTTAAAAGAACGTAAAATCCCAAAGATTGGCAAAGTTTTGCAGAAGTTCGAAATATAGCGCGTGCTTCAATGCGAAATGCTTTTAATGATTTCCACAATGAAACTCTGTCTCGGAATCTGGCAGGGTCATATATAAAGCACACCAGTGGCAAGACGCCATCAATACCTTCACTGAGCGATGACAATGGTGAAGTCATCGATGACAGTGCCACCAAAACACAGTTATTAAACACGGTTTTCCGAAACGCCTTCACCAAAGAAGATGAAGTAAATATTCCCAAATTCCGATCAAGAACAACTGCCAAGATGAGAAACAGAAACAGATATCCTCGCTGTAGCAAAGCAGCTTAAATCACTTAATAAAGCCAAGGCCTCCGGTCCAGGTTGTATACCAGTCAGGTTTCTCTCAGAGTATGCTGATACAATATCTCCATATTTAACAATTATATATAACCGCTCACTCACAGGAAGATCCATACGTAAAGACTGGAAAACTGCTCAAGTCACACCAACACCCAATAAGGAAAGTAGGAATAATACGCTGAATTACAGGCCTATATTACTAGCGTCGATTTGCAATAGGGTTTTGGAACATCTACTGTATTCCAACATTATGAAGTTCCTCGAAGGAAACGATTTATTGACATATAGTCAGCACGGATTCAGAAAATATCGTTCTTCTGAAACACAACTAGCTCTTTATACTCATGAAGTAATAAGTGCTATCGACAGGGGATGTCAAATTGATTCCATATTTGTAGATTTCCAGAAGGCTTTCGACACCTTTCCTCACAAGCATCTTCTAACCAAACTGCGTGCCCATGGAGTATCGCCACAGTTATGCGACTGGATTCATGATTTCCTGTCAGAAAGGTCACAGTTCGTAGCAATACACGGAAAGTCATCGAATAAAACAGAAATAATATCCGTCGTTCCCCAAGGAAGTGTGATAGGCCCTTTATTGTTCCTGATCTATATAAACGACATAGGAGACAATCTGAGCAGCCGTCTTAGATTGTTTGCAGATGATGCTGTCATTTACCGTCTTGTAAAGTCATCAGATGATCAAAACGACTTGCAAAATGATTTAGATAAGATATCTGTATGGTGCGAAAAGTGGCAATTGACCCTGAATAAAGAAAAGTGTGAAGTTATTCACATGAGTACTACAAGAAATCAGCTAAATTTCGATTACGCGATAAGTCACACAAATCTGTGGGCTGTAAATTCAACTAAATTCTTAGGGATTACAATCACAAATAACCTAAATTGGAATGATCACAGAGATAATATTGTGGGTAGAGCAAACCAAAGACTGCGATTCATTGGCAGAACACTTAGAAGGTGCAACAGGTCTACCAAAGAGACTGCTTACACTACGCTTGTCCGCCCTACTCTGGAGTATTGCTGTGCGGTGTGGGATCCGCATCAGGTGGGACTGACGGATGATACTGAAAAAGTTCAAATAAGGGCCGCTCGTTTTGTATTATCGCGAAAAAGGGGAGGTAGTGCCACAGATATAATACGTGAATTGGAGTGGCAATCATTAAAACAAAGGCGTTTTTCGTTGCGACGGGATCTTCTCACGAAATTTCAATCACCAGTTTTCTCAAAAAATGTTCAAATGTGTTTGAAATCCTATGGGACTTAACTGCTAAAGTCATCAGTCTCTAAGTTTACACACTATTTAACCTAAATTATCCTAAGGACAAACACACACACCCATGCCCGAAGGAAGACTCGAACCTCCGCCGGGACCAGCCGCACAGTCCATGACTGCAGAGCCTTAGACCGCTCGGCTAACCACTTCTCTCCTCCGATTGCGAAATCATTCTGTTGGCACCCGCCTACATAGGAAGAAACGATCATCACCGTGGTACAACAACCGGGTTAGAAAACTGCTGCGGAAGCAAAGGGAACTTCACAGCAAGCATAAACATAGCCAAAGCCTTTCAGACAAACAAAATTTACGCGAAGCGAAATGTAGTGTCAGGAGGGCTATGCGAGAGGCGTTCAATGAATTCGAAAGTAAAGTTCTATGTACTGACTTGGCAGAAAATCCTAAGAAATTTTGGTCTTATGTCAAAGCGGTAGGTGGATCAAAACAAAATGTCCAGACACTCTGTGACCAAAATGGTACTGAAACAGAGGATGATAGACTAAAGGCCGAAATACTAAATATCTTTTTCCAAAGCTGTTTCACAGAGGAAGACTGCACTGTAGTTCCTTCTCTAGATTGTCGTACAGATGACAAAATGGTGGATATCGAAATAGATGACAGACGGATAGAGAAACAATTAAAATCGCTCAAAAGAGGAAAGGCCGCTGGACCTGATGGGATACCAGTTAGATTTTACACAGAGTACGCGAAGGAACTTGCCCCCCTTCTTGCAGCGGTGTACCGTAGGTCTCTAGAAGAGCGTAGCATTCCAAAGGATTGGAAAAGGGCACAGGTCATCCCCGTTTTCAAGAGGGGACGTCGAACAGATGCGCAGAACTATAGACCTGTATCTCTAACGTCGATCAGTTGTAGAGTTTTGAAACACGTATTATGTTCGAGTATAATGACTTTTCTGGAGACTAGAAATCTACTCTGTAGGAATCAGTATGGGTTTCGAAAAAGACGGTCGTTTGAAACCCAGCTCGCGCTATTCGTCCACGAGACTCAGAGGGCCATAGACACGGGTTCACAGGTAGATGCCGTGTTTCTTGGCTTCCGCAAGGCGTTCGATACAGTTCCCCACAGTCGTTTAATGAACAAAGTAAGAGCATATGGACTATCAGACCAATTGTGTGATTGGATTGAAAAGTTCCTAGATAACAGAACGCAGCATGTCATTCTCAATGGAGAGAAGTCATACGAAGTAAGAGTGATTTCAGGTGTGCCGCAGGGGAGTGTCATAGAACCGTTGCTATTCACAATATACATAAATGATCTTGTGGATGACATCGGAAGTTCACTGAGGCTTTTTGCAGATGATGCTGTGGTGTATCGAGAGGTTGTAACAATGGAAAATTGTACTGAAATGCAGGAGGATCTGCAGCGAATTGACGCATGGTGCAGGGAATGGCAATTGAATCTCAATGTAGACAAGTGTAATGTGCTGCGAATACATAGAAAGATAGATCCCTTATCATTCAGCTACAAAATAGCATGTCAGCAACTGGGAGCAGTTAATTCCATAAATTATCTGGGAGTACGCATTAGGAGTGATTTAAAATTGAATGATCATATAAAGTTGATCGTCGGTAAAGCAGATGCCAGACTGAGATTCATTGGAAGAATCCTAAGGAAATGCAATCCGAAAAAAAAGGAAGTAGGTTACAGTACACTTGTTCGCCCACTGCTTGAATACTGCTCAGCAGTGTGGGATCCGTACCAGATAGGGTTGATTGAAGAGATAGAGAAGATCCAACGGAGAGCAGCGTGCTTCGTTACAGGATCATTTAGTAATCGCGAAAGCGTTACGGAGATGATAGATAAACTCCAGTGGAAGACTCTGCAGGAGAGACGCTCAGTAGCTCGGTACGGGCTTTTGTTGAAGTTTCGAGAACATGCCTTCACCGAAGAGTCAAGCAGTATATTGCTCCCTCCTACGTATATCTCGCGAAGAAACCATGAGGATAAAATCAGAGAGATTAGAGCCCACACTGAAGCATACCGACAATCCTTCTTTCCACGAACAATACGTGACTGGAATAGAAAGAACAGATAGAGGTACTCAGGGTACCCCCCGCCACACACCGTCAGGTGGCTTGCGGCGTATGGATGTAGATGTAGATGTAGATAAATTAAGAGAAATCAGGGCTCGCACAGGAAAATTTAAGTGCACGTTTTTCCCGCGTGCCGTTCGAGAGTGGAAAGGTAGAGAGACAGCTTGAAGGTGGCTCATTGAACACTCTGCCAGGCACTTAATTGTGGATAGCAGAGTAATCACGTAGATACAGATACTGTGTCTACTAATAGCGGCAAGAGCGCTAAATTCATTGGAGAAACCCATCAGCGACAGCCATGTGGACACTAATTGCAATAACAGCGTTCTTATTTCTATCTCTGCTTTTTTTCCTTTTTGTGTCTCTTTCTTCCTTATTTTCCAGGCCTACTGAGGAGCACAGATTCGAGTTTAAGGCACTTAAAACAAAGCGATCCAGGGAAGCCTTCTTACAGTGTCTGCCGAGGTACGAACCCGAGTGTCTCCCGTACGCGAAAGTAATACTGGAAGAAATTTGACATCTCTTACGGTAACTTGGGGTTTTAACTTTAGATACGTATTGCCTAGGATCGAGAGAAGGCCACAATTAATCCTAGCATCAGCTTTCTGACCAGCTACCAGGGTGAAAAAAGTGGCTCTGAGCACTACGGGACTTAACATCTGAGGTCATCAGTCCCCTAGAACTTAGAACTATTAAAACCTAACTAACCTAAGGACATCACACACATCCATGCCCGAGGCAGGATTCGAACCTGCGACCGTAGCGGTCGCTCGGCCGCACGGGCCGGCTACCAGGGTGAGGTCGCCTCCAACACCCGCTGGCGCCAGATGATGAGCTCCCTGCGACGACACCTCGTTGAAAGGCCCGCGAAGGGAATGCCCAAGAAATTAAATCGAATACGTAGCCTCAGCACAGGACATTCTTCGCAGGCATTATTCTTGAATAGAAAGGGGTCAAATGATAATGCTACCAGAAGTATCATCCATCGCACACCTTAATGCGGCTTGCAAAGGGGAGATCGACAATTAGATATCTGCTGGCGGCAGAGACGGGGTGACTGATTTTTCAGGCGCCCGTCACGCGTGCACGCACATGCCAGAGGTTGCGCCGTGGGGGCGAGCCCCGATAAATCCGCTTTACGACGCCGGCCTCCACTAAAAACAACCTCGGTGGAGGCGGCAGCGGCGGCGCCGAGGGGCGGACGCGCAATTTTTAGCGACTCGCTGCCCGCCGCCGCGGCAGGTGCCCGCCCGCCCGCCCCCGCCGCGCTCGCTGCTCTGGATGTCAGTTTACAATGGCGCGCGCGCCTCGCCGCGCTAAAAATAGCTGCCAAGGTCGGCGGCTGAGCGCCGCGGCGGCAGAGGCAGAGGCGCAGTACCGCCGCCCGCCCCCACCCGCCCCTCCCTGCGCCGGCCGGCTATATTTAGCTCCGCCACTGAAATAGAGCGCCGCGGCCAGGAATAGCGGCGCTCACCCACAATCGATACCTCGCAGCGGCGCGGACCCGGGCGCCGCCCCACGCTTCGCGAGGCGCGACCGCAGCGCCGCAGTGGCCGTGCGGCCAACTGAATTAGCGACCGGAACCGACGGGATACTTTATAGTCGTAATGTTGACACATGCAGCGCTCTGTTATTTTAATCGGCCCAGCACGACTTATTCGACCGCTGTCAACGTGTGTGACCAGTACCGCCTAGTCATGTCCAAGTACATGTCTCGTGTACGAGGGAGTACGGCGCGAATCTTCACAGGCGCGTGAAATTGGCGGAACAATCACAGAAACGCTGCGGAGTCGTTAACGGGTGGACTCTCAAGTACGTTGAGGGAAACCTTCTAACAAAGATCCACGATCCACTTCACGGAGCTAAAACTACTGTAGGTTGTAATTGCCGGCCGCGGTGGTCTCGCGGTTCTAGGCGCGCAGTCCGGAACCGTGCGACTGCTACGGTCGCAGGTTCGAATCCTGCCTCGGGCATGGATGTGTGTAATGTCCTTAGGTTAGTTAGGTTTAAGTAGTTCTAAGTTCTAGGGGACTGATAACCACAGCAGTTGAGTCCCATAGTGCTCAGAGCTATTTGAACCATTAGGTTGTAATTAAAACACTCCTCACAATGAGGCGTAAATTGTTCCAGTCAACGAAGACCAAAAGGTCGAAAACGGGAAAAAATTTGTGTAGTCGCAAAAGTTTGTACAGTGTACGGGTGAGTCTGATGAATAACATTCCAAACATTCCGGCCGGTAAGGTGTGGGCGTGGCGTGTAGGTGGGGACATTTAAAGATCACTGTTTTACGTTTCTCTTCAATAACTCGAAAACCGCGGCCTCTTGCGAAAATATTTCCCAGTACAAAATTAAACTATATCAAATTTCCTGCAATACTAATACTTATCGTGTTGCGAGTGATGAAAAAACCGCTAATTATTAAAAATAACATTTTAATAGTTTGGAACTGTTGTTTATTGTTAAATGAATGGATACACCTGGCGTGTGTGTGTGTGGGGGGGGGGGGGGGGGGGAGGGGTAGAAGCGCAAGGGTAGGTAGGTCGACGGATGGTGGTCGTCACTTCCCCCCACCTGCATCGGTCTGCAAAGTGAAGAGGGACCAGGTCATCCCCACTCTAAGTACCACTCTGCGTCACAAGGAGCAACTACAGGACGTTTCACTGAGTTATGCCGACGTTGCACAGCACGCCTGATGAATCACAGGGGACGCCGTGTGCAGACATCGCCGGGGGTGATTATTTTCCAGAAAGTGCGATAACACTAAATAGAACAGAGATATGAATTACTAATACAGTAATAATAATGCAAGAAAAGCATACAGACAGGTTCTACGAAAATCTCTGCACACTGTTCCTCAATGCTAGAGGGAAACTGATTCTAAATATACTGTAGGGCAGCCGTAGTGCTCTTCCGGGATAGGTGACTTCCCCCAGCAGGAGTCCGCAGCTCGTGGTCTAGTGGCTAGCGTTGCTACCTCAGGATCACGGTGTCCCGGGTTCTATTCCCAGCCGGGTCGGAGATTTTCTCCGCCTGAGGACTGGGTGCTTGTGTTGTCCTCATCATCATTCAGGAAGTGGCGAGATTGGAACTGGAAAGACTGGGTACTTGTACGAGCGCCGATGACCTCGATATTGAGCGCCCAAAAAAAAACCAACATCAACATCATCATCATCATCATCCCCCAACCAGGAGCGCTTCTCGTTTTCCAGTTTATAGACAGACTGCACCTCCCCACCAGCTCTCTCGTGTGAGTAGACAAAATAACTTCACCGAGCTAGTGTTTATATAGTGGAGTTATTTTCAGTTTATGAAGTGGGTATTTATTTACGTTTGTTAAGTAAGTTGCTACGTAGAAAAGCTGGTGCTGTCAACTGTCTACCAGATTGAAGAGCCTGTGCCAGGTGTAACATGCTGGCAGTATATATTCACAATGTTGATTTCATTGCCTCCACAATCGCTGGCTGTAATGGTTTCCACGGCTTGAGGTGTCAAATGCATCACCTCAGACTCAGCTCTTCAAACAACTGGGAGGCTTAAATTGGCTTACACTGTAACATCAGGAGGTCGCCTAGGTGTTACGGAACTTGAGATATTTCAACCCAAGTCAAGCAATGCATTGCAGCAGATTACTGTTTTAGATTTAAAAATGATCAGTCCTATCTCATCACACACACTGACACCCACCCTGCAAGATACACTGTGGATGCGTGGTAAAGTGGTTCCACTCATTGCAGCCCACTCTTACAAGTCACAGGAATGCCAGAACGGAAGAGAGATATGCAGTCGACCAGTAACACAATTAAAAGCGACGGAAGCGCAATAACTTTCTGGTCAGTCATTAATTCACCACCAGGTGACTACAACACAATTACAGGGCTTCGAATACGCTTTTAACGATAGACAGCAGCAGGGTGCCACTTTACCAATTCAAACCCCTTTCCCACAAACACTACAAAAGTCACTGGCACCACAGTTACAAATTACACACTTCTCAAGCCGTTCTCAACCAATGCACACGTGCTGGGGGAAGATGAACTTTTCCGTATGAATGCTACAACTGCAGGACAGGATGACTACGAATTTCCCCTCATCAGTGTAGAGCAATCTACAGAGATATACGTAGTTTCCGTCAACGTGCGTTTCTTTGTTAGTATTATCAACAACTCATATCCATATTCAACGTAGTGTTAACATACTTTGTGGAAAGCCAAAGTCTCCCCTAGGATTGTCCGCGCCCTACGTCGCCAGTGATTCACAAAGCGAGCTGTGGAGGGTTCGGATACCCTGCAGTTGCTACTTGTCAGGCACTGTAGAATCACCTGCTCGCTCTTCAGTTTGCAGTTGAAGGCAATGTGGGCCATCTTGGACCATAATGAAAGACATTGATCATCTCGATACATGTAACAGTTAAAAAAAGTGTTTCAATTACTGTGATACAAACATTAGCAAAGTGAGTAAAGCTGTCATCAAAGCCTGTGAGCATAGAGCGATAAGCTGAGCGAAGAGCCGAAAACGATAGCTGGGACGGCTACATTACAAAGTCCCAATTCGGGCGTGACCATGTGTTCTCGACTCGGCAAGAAGCGAATTTTTTTTTTACCTCGGTGCCACCAGCGTAATAAGGGACAGGGCGTGAGATCGGACCGGACAAGGACGGCAGAATGTGCGTCACGGGGACACGGCAAATGTAAATCGGGCTGGCAGAACGAGGTCTGATCACAGCCCTTCGCCAGAACGAGTGCACCAGAGGGCATCGAGTTTTTGTGGTAACTTGCAAGACCCGTGTTACGTCACAAGTTGTTAGGATTTGCAAAGCACTCGATGCTGGTGAGCGTCGAGGGTCTGCGCACTCCCCTGTCTCGTTTATTCTGTGTACGCACGTCCCGTCCACGGATATTCTGGTTTCCCTTATTCGAACGGTATCTTTTTCGCCTCACAACCCGCCAACACGCAAAGAATCTGACGCTGAGCAGGAAGAGTCATTTAAGCAACAGCGCCTAGAGGTTAAACCCAAGAAAACTGAGTGTATGGAAACTGTACCGTGGACGTGTGGCACCGTCATCACAGAAAATAAACGGCGCCGAGCCACTATTGTGTCCTGAAGCTAGAAATTTCGCAACCGTCTTAAGGGATATGTTTCTACAGCAGTTACCCGACCAGTAATTCTATATGACAGTAACAACAAATCACGAAACGTACGTGTAGAATGTAAGTGAAAATGTAGCGCTGGTGCCACGCAAGGATCGACCATACGGAAAACGAACGTGGAAGGACACGAACGGAGTGACGGCAATCCCCACGCCGTAGGTGGAGCGGGTACAAAGAACAAGAGCGGCGCCGGCACCCTCTATTACAGCCTGAAGGGGTGTCGACCCCGTGGTCGTCCCCCTCTCAAGAACCGACGCATAGGGTAGTTTTGGCGAAATCCTGCTGTCACGCGGCCTCCGTCGTATAAAGACTGTCCGAAATCCGTAAGTTCAAACCTATCTGTGTGGTTGTCGATCCTAAGCTACTCACTTTGAAGTAAGGAACTAATTAGTTGTTCTATAGTTTCTAGTAGAGACATAATTTTATTGAATTATACCTCTTTTCATAAATCAAAGATCGATTTTGACAATTTTTAATCGAATACTTTTGGAAGAGGGCGCTTTGTTCATAACAACCTAAATTTTCGCGTGACAAAACTTGATTCTGGTGAAAAATAAGTTACTTTCGGCAACAACATAAAATTACTTGAAATCATCCGTCTCTTTGATTATCGATGTTGTTACCTGAATTTGCTTTATTAACTTTCTTCATCTGACTCGAGTTTTCATACTTGGTTAGCATATAGAAAATTACGACCGTCATTACTAATACTTCAAGTTAGAACAGCCTCTTATCAGCAGTAAGATGAAAGGTTTGCGGGGGATAGCTCACATGCATTAATCTATGACAGTTTCATTGAAAAGTATTCTCAAATATTTGAAGTATCAAAGTGAATGCACAAGATCGAAATATGTCGGTAATGGCCATTCGTTTCATTTAAACGACAATGTTGTAACCGACCGAAACATTCATAGAAATACACCCATTACTTAAGAGATAATTTTCCCTAGGATATACAAGGCCAAATTTATAATTGATCATTAAAATGGAATATATCATCTATCTGTCAGGGTCCCTAAATATCGTTTTGACCCAATGAATTTGCTTTCGTCGTTATTGGACATTATGGAGCTACACATTTCTCTCAGAGACATTTTACATTTCTTTCGTGGGGCTTGTTTGATGGCGCAGAAATGATGTCACAGTGCTCTACAGTTAAGAGAAGCCGCTAGGCCGAAGGAGAGCAGCTGCGCGCAGTTCTGGAGAGAGTTGAGAGACCATATTCTTTGTTCTGCGCCGAACAATTATAAACAAACATTACAGAAAGTTTTGATTTTTCTTCTTCTTTTCCTTCAGCGTTTGTACCGCGTGCGTGCGGGGTCCGCTACATGGGTCCGTTGTCTCCATTTCGCTCTGGACTGATGACCATAGATGTTAAGTCCCATAGTGCTCAGAGCCATTCCATTTCGCTCTATCACGGGCTGCAACTGGGTGAATGTTCACGCATTTAAAGTCTTTATGAATTGTATCGGCCCAACGTTGCTTAGGTCGTCCTTTGGCTCTACAGCCGACGACTTCAAGTGTGTAACCCGCCTTGGCAATTGAGTCATCACCGACCCGTAAAACATGCCCAAACCATCGAAGACGACTCTCAGGCATCTTGTCTTGGATCGGTGCAACACCAAACTGTTCCTAATGCTGTCATTAGAAACGTGATCTAACTTAGTGAGGCCCGTTGTCCACCTTAGCATCTTCATTTCCATTACACTTAGGCGGCGTTCTGTCTCAACTGCAGTCGGCCAGCACTCACAACCATACAAGGTGAATCGTCGGATGACAGTGCGATAGATTTTTGATTTTAAATTATCTTTCATTCTGCGGTCGCAAGTGACTTCGGTTGTTGTTCGCCACTTCATCCAGGCTGCCTGAGTTCTGGTGTTGACCTCCTCGGTGAGTCGGCCGTCAACGGTGATCGTGGAACCAAGTTACTTCAAACTTACTCACACGAGTCAGATCTTCACCATTAATCGTGCTGGTTCCCATTTCATGTTTTTCTGATGTCATGTACTAGGTTTTCTTCAAATTAAGGCGCAAACCGTGTTGCGCTAACCGGTCACTCCATTCTTTGGTTATGCTCTGTAGATCAAGCTTGTTTTCTGCTGCTAGCATAACGTCGTCGGCATAAAGTAGGGTCCACGTTAATGGCTGGTGCAGGTCAGCTGTCACGGTGTTCATTACGAGAATGAACAGAAGTGTTTTTCAACCACTTAAAATCATTTCAGACAAAGAAGTCGTCGACCTGTAACCTTGGACAAACCAAAGACCACTACGTACGTGTAAATAAATTCACGGCAAGTGTGGATTTGACAAATACCAAGGCGTCGACACCACCTCACCATGCATAACGTAAGGAAACGTGAACAATTCATATTGGGGTCAACTGAACACAGAATCGTTGCTAATGATTTCGGATGAGCGTGGCTTGTGGAATACCACAGCCGACACGATGGCAGCGCAACTACTGCGACAACTGAAAACGTCATATTTTTTGAAGAGGTCACGTCTTCACTCTCACTGGTAACTGAATGTTTTCTGCCGGCGGAAATATTTTCAGCCACTGGTTCCCAAATAAGCAGTTTAGTGCGCACAATTTTTATCTTAATGGTTTGGACCACGCTGTATTTCGCGTTGGAATGGCGAAATCAGGACTCACACCGAAGCATAAAGGGAGTCATTGTCCCCTAGCTCCAACATACTACAGGATGGCTTATATTTCTACGAAGTAGCGTCCTCTCTTTCCTACACGGTTTTTGTGTGCTGGTGGCTCATAGGACATCCAGATGCTACAGAGCTTGTGCAGATTTACAGACATCTGCGCGTTAAACATTAAACGAAGCACAAGGTTTAAGTCCCGCCAATGACGAGGCCGTGTCTTTTACAAAGGAAGCGTCCCGACATCTGCCTCGAGCGATTTAGGGAAATTGCCGAAAATCTAATTCCGTACGCGACTCGGAACACGGCGCAGTCGCTGCGCCAGCTCGCTCGCCGACGCCGACGCTTCCGCAACCCCAGCGGCCGCGAAGTGCAGCCGCGTGACGGCTCGCTCTGCCGCAGCTGGTGACGGCGCTATTTGTGAGGCTGCGGCTGCGCCCCGTGACGTCACGGCCAGGTCCGGGATGAATGGCGCACCTGCTGCCGCGCGCGTTCATAAGGCGCGTCACACCACGTCGTGCTACCGAAATAAACACCGTCCGACGGCGACGGTTCGTGCACAAGTAGTAGTACCGCTCGCCTGCCATTCACCGCAGAAATTTCAGTAGACTGCCTGGCTGTTGTAGATGTCGTCGTCGTCAGTAGGAGGAACGGTTCGATGCAGCTCTGCACGCCAGACTATCCTGTACGAGTCTCTTCATCTCTGCATAACTTTCGCCCCGCACACCTATCTGAACACGCTTAGCGTATACAAGCCTGTGCCACCCTCTACAATTTTTGGCCCCAACATTTCCCTCCATTCCTTAATGTCTCAGGATGTGTCCCGTAAAGCGATCCCTTCTTTCGATCAAGTTTTATAAACGCAGTTCGCTTCAATACCTCTTTATTACTTATTGTAACATTCAGCACTCGTATGTAACGTCACAAATTGAAACTTACGGTTTCTTTTTGCCTCCACTACTTATCGTCCTTGTTTCAATTCTGCATAATCCTACACTCCAGCCGAATACTTTCTCAACACACTTCCTAACACACAAATGTGTACTCATCTTTTTCAGGGACGCTTGTCTTTAGATTCTTTTGGAGGCTGTTCACTCTGGAACGATACGACAAACTGCAATATGAAGGTGGCGGTAAGCGACGTTTACCGATGTGACACCCGTGTCCCGCTTGGGACGGTACAATATGAGAGACAATTCACGATGCCACTCGCACAAGACAGGAAATAGCATGAATCACGTTTCTGTTTCAGTTGCAATAATGAGCTTTTCTGAAGCGGGCGGGCGTAGTTTTAGCGTGTCACTATATAAAGGAGGTACTGGTGCACCTATGTAATGCTGTAAATATCAAATGTAGTTCGGCTGTGGTTTTTCGTGTGCTCTCTCAACGCGAACACAAATTCGCGAATTGTACAGCACGAGTACAGATCTCTTCCACTTTTTGAAGCAACTGCTATCAGCTAGTCTGACGAAGTAGAATACAAATTTTCGACTTACTAC
The DNA here is from genome assembly GCF_023864345.2 of Schistocerca serialis cubense. Taxonomy (NCBI): domain Eukaryota; kingdom Metazoa; phylum Arthropoda; class Insecta; order Orthoptera; family Acrididae; genus Schistocerca; species Schistocerca serialis. The sequence goes on from NC_064641.1 coordinate 107,256,892, forward strand.
TTCTTTTACTGGGAAGCTACTCATTACAGTAAAGTAAGTTAGATGAAAACGTGTGAATGACGTTAAAAATTCCACCAGGGAAAGTTTATATTTTGTAAGACCAGCTAGTATAGTACTTCATTCAATGTCGTACACATATATATACTGGTTTACAAATTAATAAAGCTAGAATAGCGTTTCTACAACCGATCAGTTTCGCGAAGTAGTGTATGTTTCAGCTCGAGGACTATTCAGAAGAAATGTTACTGGATTTCAAATGAGAGCAGTCACCGTCTAAGCTGAACCCTGCATAGGGGTACCGAAATGTTTGAAAAAATAAATGGAGTAAGCCCACCATGATGATAAAAATTCCGACGCGTCATTCTCGGCTTCGTCCAGCTGCTCATTCGGAGGTAACAGGAATTTAGATTTCAGGTACTTCCTGAAATCAAGGAACAGAGACTGTGAAAAAAGCATCCCGTCAGCACCATCGGCTGCTGACTGCCGGTGTCAGCTTCGGCTGGTGTGGTCAGCAGCCTCGCGCGCTGGAGTTTGGTCAGCCGGCACTGTGTGCGTGCACAGCGGCGGCAGTCGCTCCACACACAGGCTGTAGATCTCGGTCATTACTATCCGTGGAAACCACGCTGGATTCGTCTCACACGATTCGGCGTGAACAGCGTCAACTGAAAGCCGAAACACTATTCTGTTCCGTCTTCACAACAACTCAGGAAGAAGAAGAAAATTATCAATCGTTACCCCACATTTCAAACGACGTATGCCTACATCTACATCCATACCCTGCGAGCCATTGAAGCGCGTGACAGAGGGCACTTCCCACTGCACCAACTATTAAAGCACACGCTCATTCGACACGCGTATAGAGCGCGGGAGGAACGCCATCTCAAGTCCCTCTGAGCATGCTGTACCTGGTCTGATCAAGTCTTCGCCGTCCCTGCGGGCACAATACGTGGCGGGCTGCAGTATATTTCTAGGCTCCCCACAAAACACTAGTCCCCGAAACTGTATCAACTAGGCTTTCGCGGCATAGCCGGCGCTCGTCCGCCGGTTACGGTCTCACAGCAGCGCCGGTGCGCTCTCCTGTGCTCCAAACAAACCTGTCACTATCCGTGCAGCCTCCCTTTATTCAGTATCCCCGGGTACTTCTATTTGGCACATATGCCAATTGCTTGACAAATAGTCTAGAATGAGCGCCGCCCCTCTCTCCTGGTGCTTCAATATATGAAAGAATGACGAACTGTGAAGAGCGTGCTAACGTACTCTGCTTCTCTCTCTTCCACATCCGTCCGTTTCCTTTTCTTTATTCCTATCATTTTCTGTGTTCTTTCCCATTCTTTTTTCCAGTGTACAGTGTCAGCCTCTAAGTATGTTCCATCGAAAAAGTCTAGGCGTGTTCGTGCAAAGACAACAACGCAATTACCTATGCTTAACCTAAATACGTAACCCGGAGAGAAAAAAAAAAAAAAAAAAAAAAAAAAAAAAAAAAAAAAAAAAAAAAAAAGAAGGCTCTGAGCACTATGGGACTTAACATCTGAGGTCATCAGTCCCCTAGAACTTAGGACTACTTAAACCTAACTAACCTAAGGACATCACACACAGCCATGCCTCAGGCAGGATTCGAACCTGCGACCGTAGCGGTCGCGCGGTTCCAGACTGAAGCGCCTAGAACCGCTCGGCAACTCTCGTAATCCGCAAGTCATTCACAGAGTTGGACAAAAATATAGAAGTACTAGATACACAACAAATACGGTAAAGGTGACCCGAAGGCATTCAAACGACTTTCAGTCGTCTCGGAATGGATAGACACAGATCCTGCACGATTTTTAAGGGAATCTTGTACCGCCGTTCCTGCAGGTATTACCATGCTCTGGTAACGGCGATGCAGACGGATAACGACCACGCACCCTTCTCTCCAAAAAAGACCTCAAAGGCTCGATAATACTGAGATTTGATGTCTGTGATGACTCAGAAAACGAATTCCGGGCGGTGCGACTCTGTCAACAAGCACCTTGTCGTCTTAAAACACAGCTTCAACATCGCGAACGAATACGATACTATGGGATGCACTGGATAAGCCAAAATGGCCAAATAATGTCTTACCGAGTAACCGTGGGGCCCTTGCAAAACCACGATATGGTTGCCCAAATCGCGACGGAACCCCCGCCATGTTTCATTCTCGTGACGAGAATCGGGCAGAAGCTGGAAACAATCGGAAACGACTTTCATCCGACTGCTGATGCTGACAGGTTTCGCGAAAGCAACATTCAGTCCTGCACAGAATTTTGCAGCTGTTGTCCCTTTATTTTTCGCCACAATCCCCTTCAGCGACCGTCCGTCACGTTCACTCGACATACGCTTCTTCCACGCTGTGACTTGGGAGATGTTGGTTTCCCGCTTTCCCTGTATGCGGTGGCTTCAGAGATGTTCGATAGAGTGGCTCTCGAAACACCAAACACTTCAGTTATGGAAGCACACACCACACGAGCATCAAAAATGTGCGACTTTGCTCCGACATAACGCATCCACAACATCGTGATCACCAGTGACACTTGCAACATGTTGAGGACATTGCGCAGGTGGCGTTCGTGCTCAAGTACAACTTGTAACCTGCACGCTCGGTTAGCGTATGCATTAATGTTCACGCAAGCATTCCTCGCAGTGCTTCCACATATTTATCCGACTTCTATATGTTGCTTGCCGGTGTTATCTGCTACGGTTAGCAAATCTGTGAGAACTGGGCCTGCATTAGGATTGACGTGTCGGCGTACATAGCAGTTAACACGGCAACAGCCCTTGACTGTTACCCCTGCAGTTCGACAGCCAGCCTCAGCCCCAGCGCCGGCACTACCCCAAGGGCAACCACGTGTCTCGTGCGGAGCGGCGCCACACGCCACATGCGACCAGCGCACGCGACGCCGCCCTTAGCAGGCGCGTCCAGAACTCACGTACCACTTAATGATGGCTGCAGCTGCCGCAGCACGTTCAGGGGTGTGCTGTTAGCTTTCTTCCCGGTAGGCTCGATCAACACGAGAGTCTTACGGAAACCACGTTGTTTTCGCGAGCGAACACTACTGAGAAAATTCAAGCAACCGGCATCGGAAACCGACTGTAGAACGATTCTACCGATACCAATGTACATTTAGCGTAAGATCTGCGAAGACAAAATCAGAAAACTCAGGGATCGTACGGAAGCATGTCCACGGTTGGGGTTTCTCCTCGCTCTACTTGCGAGCGGAAGAGGAAAGTGAATGAGTAGCAGCCACCGCCACGCACCGTTTTGCGGCTTGAGGAGTAAGTACGCAGACGTAGACTGTTCACAATGAAGCTGAAATTAAACGCCCAACAAGCATGACCAGTCTGTGACGAGCAGGGTGTGAAAATTGCCCCTGTAATTTAATTCGTGTTTGGTTTCCAGTTTAAATACGATTGGTTCAAATGGCTCTGAGCACTATGGGACTTAACATCTATGGTCATCAGTCCCCTATAACTTAGAACTACTTAAACCTAACCAACCTAAAGGACATCACACAACACCCAGTCATTAAATACGATTACTCACTCGAGTAGGCGCACGTCTCGCATTCCTAAACTCAACGCTATTGTAGTCGGGACATACCAGGGAAGCGCCACGCATAACGAGTTACGGACTCCTGCTAGAGATATCCTCTGTAGAGGGATAGATACCGACGATATTCATTTCATCACGACTCAACAGCCAGCACACATTTAATAAATCGCTGATTACGCGGGGTTGCCGGTCACTTACAATTCTACGCTGGGGGGACAAAAGTCATGGGATACCTTCTAATTTTGTGTCACACCGGCGTAGTGCAGCAACTCGGCGTGGCGTGCACTCAACAAATCGTTCGAAGTCGCCTACGTGAATACTGAGCCATGCTGTCCCTATAGCCGTCCATAAACTCTTGCCAAACTCTTGCCGGTGCAGGATTTTGTGCACGAACTGACCTCTCGATTACGTCCCATGAACGTTCTATGGGATTCCTGTTGGGCGATCTGGGTAGTCAAATCATTCGGTCGAACTGTCCAGACTGTTGTTCAAACCAATCATGAACAAATGTGGCCCGATGAAATGGCGCATTGTCACCCACAAAAATTCCATCGTTGAATGTTTGCAAATGGTCTGCAAGTAGCCGAACATAACAATTTCCAGTCAATGATAGGATCAGTTGAATTACAGGATCTACTCCATTCCATCTAAACACAGGTCACACCATTATGAAGCCTCCACCAGCTTGCACAGTGCCCTGCTGACAATTTGGGCACATGGCTTCGTGCGGTTTGTGCCACACTCAAACCCTACCAGCAACTCTTAGTAGCTGAAATCGGGGTCCATTTGACTTGGCCAACGTTTTCCAGTCGTCTAGGGCCCAACACACATGATGACGAGCCCGGGAGAGGCGCTGCAGGTGATGTGCTGTTGGCAAAGGCATTCGCGTCGTTCGTCTGCTGCCACAGCCCACAACACCAAATTTCGCAGCACTTCTAACACCAATATCGATTGTAAGTAGTTTAGACAGTGAAATTATGTGTGACTATGAAGTAGTTGTTATTTACTAGTTAAGATCTTTGAATTGTCAGAGGGAAGTTGCCGCGCGGTCTACGGGCACCTTGCCACGGTTCGCGCTGCTGCCCCCGTCGGAGGTTCGAGTCCTCCCTTGGGCATGGGTGTGTGTGTGTGTAGTCCTCAGCGTAGATTAGTTCAGGTTAGATTAAGTAGTGTGTAAGCCTAGGGACCGATGACCTCATCAGTTTGGTCCCATAGGAATTTACACCGCCACCTCAGAGGGAAGTTGAAGTTTGTAATGTACTTATCGTAAAAAAAAACTTAAATAATGTTTAAAAGTAATGAAACTTTATAAAATATGAATGTTAAGAAAGAGAAATGTGTACGTAAAAAACTGGTTCATGCTTAGGGATCTTGTATTGTATAGTAAAAAAGGTGTAGGGAACCCCCTCCGCTACGAAAGTGCCCTGGCGCGCGCTGAGAGGTGGATTTGGCGGTCGATCTGGGCGGCTACTGGGGGAGTACGCTACGCTGTCAGTGGCCAGTCGTTGTACAGTTAACATCGAAGGTGCCAAATGAGGCATTTGAAAGCCAATTTATATTGAAATTGCCTCGAATATGGTTTCGGTTGTCGTATTATGCTCTCGTTATTATGGAATGGCTCTAAAACGAGGATAATACGTCGCCAAGAAGAATTTACAAACAGCAAGAGTGTGAGACCAAATAGCCGCCACGTGCTTGCCACCACATGCTCCACTGCTCCGTCTGCTTCATGAACTCAGATATGCCTCATAGTATGGACCAGTACGTTTCTGTGAGTGGTTTTCAATAATAATTCCAGTGATATAAACATGTGTGTGAACCTTAAAATTGTCCTGATCATGAAACCAAGGTAGGGGCCCATCCTAAACGTGCAGAAGACCGAGTATAACTATTTATTTGTGTCTGCATTAAATGTGGCAAAGTTCAGTGCCAAAGTGTCTAAATGTTGCTAGTTAAATTACCTGCTTCACAGGTAGTGAGAAAGGCACACAAATTGAACTTATACGAAAGTAATTTTGCTTTGATTATTACTATGAGCTTTTTTCTGAAGTTAATAGAACATAATATTTGAATTACTTGTTTTAAGTATGAACATATAAATTGTTTCAAGTGGGGTTGGAAATCAATATTGACAAATTGCAGTTTGTTTCTGAAATAGTCACAGAATTTGCCTGTAAAGACAGTTTCAGTTTATGGGTCCCCACTATATTCTTTTCTATTATAAGAAAGATATACGGAATGTTGCACTTGCTAAAGAAATCCGACACATTACCATTATAGTGTGAGTATAAAAAGTGTTTATGTAGTGTTATTTAACTTCATTTGTGGTGTTTGTATGTTAGTTAAACCAGGGCTCTTGTCATGCCCAATTTTAGTATCGTGATGTCTTGAGTAACATCTTAGTGCTGAATTGGTTAACGACTGAGATAGTAACTATTATTGCTATGAGTGAAATATCATTTAACTTCCTATGATTGCTGATTTGTGGAAATAGTAACTACTGCTACCCACTACTCAGTTAGTCCGGTAGTCGTGTGTATTCATTGCACTATTTAAAAGGAGTGTTAATGAAAGTCACTTGAGCAACTCAGTTTCATTTTTATTTATACTTAATGTTTCAAATTATTATGCCTAATAAGGCTGACGACCGTTTGTTGTTTCATTCACGTGATCTTCACTACTTACATTACTTCCAAAATAAAGCCTTTCAGTTTTCAATTAATTGACATAGATACGAAATTACTGTTCGATACCCTCCACCCATTAGGTAAACACACGGTCAAAACACTTCTAAATTCCGCCCAGAGGGTAACGCTAGCTTGCTATATAGTGTTATACGTGGCTTTTACGGATCAGAACTTAAGGTTCACTTGCAAGGGAACTGCGGCTCGCATTATACACTGTCCTAACCGATATATTCGTCGTACGTCCCACATTGATTTCTGCGGTTATTTTACGCATTGTTGCTCGTCTGTTAGCACTGACAACTCTATACGAACGCCACTGCTCTCGGTTGTTACGGCCACTGTGCTGTCCGCGGTGAGAGTTAACGCCTGAAACTTGGTATTTTCGGCACACTCTTGACACTGTGGATCTTGGAATACTGAAATCCCTAACGTTTTCCGAAATGGAATGTTCCATGCGTCTAGCTCCCAACTATCATTCCGCGTTCAAAGTCTCTTAATTCCCGTTGCACGACTATAATCGCGTCAGAAAGTATTTCACATGAATCACAGGAGGCCGGCCGCGGTGGTCTAGCGGTTCTAGGCGCTCAGTCCGGAACCGCGCGACTGCTACGGTCGCAGGTTCGAATCCTGCCTCGGGCATGGATGTGTGTGATGTCCTTAGGTTAGTTAGGTTTAAGTAGTTCTAAGTTCTAGGGGACTGATGACCACAGATGTTAAGTCCCATAGTGCTCAGAGCCATTTGAACCAAGCCATTTGAATCACAGGAGTACAAATGACAGCTCCGCCGATGTACTGCCGTTTTATACCACGTGTTCACAATTCTATCGCGATATGTGCATAGCACTATCCTGTTACTTTTGTCACCTCAGTGTATACAAGGTGTATCAAAAAAGTATGGCAAGATTTTCAGGAAACGTTTCTCACACGTATAGTGAGAGAATACGCTGTATGGACAAGGTTCTAGAAATGCTTTAATCCATGTTACACCTGACTTTATATAACTCTTTAACATATCATGGGAAACACAGGTAAAAAAAAAAGGACGTTCCAGCACAGTAACAAACACTTTCCTAATGAAATATTGAAAATGCCCTTGGTTAATAAGGGTACATGCATCAACCTGACATCGCTCTGAATGCTTGATCCGTGATTTATCCCTGGAGAACTGCGAAGTGTTTCACTGTCTTTCACAATACGGGCAAGAAGACATCTTTTACCAGGGTTCGGTGCACAAGAGCTTTCAGATGCCCCCACAAACTAAAGTTTAGAGGGTGTAAGTCCGGCGATCGTGGAAGCCAAGGCACTGGTCCACCTCCACCAATCGTCTGTCAAAGAATCTGTTATCTAGAAGCCAAAAAATATTAATACTGAAATGAGGAGCCCCATCGCGCATGAATTACAGGTTTTGTCGCACTAGTAAAACTACGTGTTCTGACACAACAGATCGAGTATTCTCAAAGCCTACGGCCCATTTTCCTCGGTCTAAAGCAGTTATTCGCAGTGCGGCCGGTTTTTCTGCTGGAACTCTAGCTGGCTGAGCGAGCGGCAACAAGACCAGCTTCTCACGCAGCGTTCAGGTTGTCGCGCTCCCAACCAGGACGCAGTTGCGGTGTGCAACGTGGAGCGTGTAGAAACTCATTTCCTAATTCTGAAAGCGCAAAAATATCCGTGTAATTATAAGGTCCCAGAGAATAAAGACGGAAGTATGAACATGGAGTACTGGCAAACAAGTACCATGGACCTTATTGGGAGAGAGTGGAAAAAAATGGAACCGGAAGAAAAAAATACAGTTGGCAAGTACGAAAACTTTACAAAACTTGTATTTTTTTACTTATATTTATTTCTATTTACAAGCCCGTTCCTCTTAAAATTCCAGTTAGAACACAGTTTTAAGATTTACTCTGTGCAGCAGTTTTGCGAAGACTAGAACAACAGCAGTCTGCAAAGTGGTGTCTTAGAAATTTTCTGTTTTTGTTTCTTCTAATCCCGCATGCAGACATAATCGTCAATAGACGTGGCAGTGTGCCCTCAAGGTTGTAACCGTTAACAATTCTCAAACAGATGTGAAGTAGACAACATGTTTGAACTGCACTCTCAACAAAATCAATAATTCATATCCAGGTGTCACTTTTCTGCTGGATAGTGTCTTACGAAGTTTTCACACGGGGTAACAGCCTCGCCAGACACAAATACAAATGGAAGAGGTGTATCCCAGGATAGCTTGGAAGAAGTTTAGATTGTGGAAAATTTAATGCCTGCGTGCAGATTTTTTTCCACAGATCATTTGCTTCACACAAATATGAATGTCCTTGATGCCCATACCCTCCCACATCACTGTATGTGGAACAGTAATTGTTATCTGCCACAGCAACTAGGACAATTGAAACTTCTTATGGTTGAAAAATTCACATGCCAATCGGAATGGTTTTGTAATCATAACGTGTTTCCGATCAACGGTTCCTACACGATGAGGAGAACTGGCTCAGACTGATTTCCACACAGTCCTCAGTTTTTGGATGTTCCATGAACTCTTTTCTGAGCGTTTCCCATAAGCAACACCATCATCACGAATAATGCGTACAATCGAAGGGCGACGACGTAGAACCTCAATGTGTAGTGAATAGTATGAGTTCCCCGATCCTAGATACCGGAAAATTGTAATTAGCGCGTTATAATACATATAAATATTATTTTAGGTAAGGAGTTACAGTAACGTTGGAAAGCATGAAGGACAGCGATATGAGAACCTTAAAACAGCAGGAAGGCAGAAATAAAGATGTAGTAAAGAACAAAAAGCCTTATCTGTGTAGCAAGCAAATGACCATTCTCCAGTCATGTTTTCAATTAAGCGAGTAAGTTATTGAGACGTATTAAAATTTACGTTGTATGTTCCATTAGTTTTAATGACTGAAATACAGGAAGAGAAACTTCTATTTGGCCGTCTGACTGCCACTACCCGACAGTTTTTCCTGCTCTGTGTCGCCGCCTCACTTGCTGGAATCCCTACCACCCCCCTTCCAGCCCAAAGCCGGCTGGAAAAACGCACGCGGGGCCGTTAACCTCAGAATCCATGGTTAAGTTCCTCCGTTGAGGCTGGGTGGAACAACAAGAGGCAACGACAAAGTGTCACCAACGACACCGGCCCAAACGTTGACAGATCTGAGGATGGACATTACAGACTGAAACCAGTCATCGTATAAAGAATTCATTTGTGATCAGAGACTGGAATAAAAAAGCATTTTACAGTATTGGATCACTGTTTGTATACGCGATTATGTCGCGGTTGGTGAGACTCGTACAGGAACAACCGTGCAGGAAAATCAGCTGCTTATAGTGCTTGCATACACCGTACATAGTACGGATACAGCAGGTTCTCATGCAGCTCTGTCCAGACAGTCATGCGGAAAACAGTACATACTGCAGCTAATTGCCTTACGCTGACATTACGACCGTCGTGAATTGCACGTAGAAGTTCCTCCTCCGGCTGAGGTGTTGACGTCCTTCTGGGCCTTCCCCAGTCGCGAATAGTAGGCTTAAGCGTCCCGTGCTCCCTAATACCACCATCAGTTGGTTCAAACGTCCTCCTCTCGGGGCACCATGGTTCTGGAAATGTCTCCAGATACAAACAGTGAGCACCACCTCTGGTGATCCGTACAGCAAATGGGAGTCTGCCAACTCCGCATTTGAGTGCAGTTCCCCTGAACTATAACCGAAACAACGTTCGCGATTAACACTAAACAGTCGACGTTACGCTGTTGAACAGTCCGTGATGAACACAACACAGTTGATGCTACATGCCTTATGCTACTAGAGCAATGAAGTTAGTCGCATGTCAATAGAAGCAATGGAGTGAGTCGCATGTCAATATTATTTTCGTTCACTTGCAACAATAAACACTGGCGCTGAACGTAAGAATTACAACTTACTGTATATTCTAACCAAACGTAACCAAGAGGGTATTTTGAACATTTGATGAAAAAAAGGGTTCATGTAATGCTTGTACATTCTGTTTCTGTGTGTTTCCCATGATTAAAGTGATTAAAAAGAGAAGCAGAAAATGCGCTCTAACTAGGAAATAGAGCGTTCCGGATCAGTTTTATTCCTCTACGTGTGAGGTATGTTTCCTGAGAGTCTGGTCGTGCATGTTTGGTTGGCATTGCTTCAAGGAGCGAAGGAAGGAAGATTGGGTTTAATGTTCCGTCCACATCCAGGTCTTCAACACCTTCAAGGAGCAAAGGAAGGAAGATTGGGTTTAACGTTCCGTCCACATCCAGGTCTTCAACAACGGAGCCCAAGCTCGAATTGTGTCAAAGATGGGAAAGAAAATCAGCCGCGCCTTTTTCAAAGGAACTATTGCCTGAAGCAATTTAGGGAAATCACGGAAAACCTACCTCTAGATGGTCGGACGCGTGTTTGAACCGCCGTCCTCAGAATACGAGTCCAGTGTGCTAACAACTGCCACAGCCACCTCGCTCGGTGGCACTGCTTCGAGGCACCAGTTATATGCCGCCTTAATGTCGCCCCCCGTACACACCAGTTAAATGTCGTCGGGTTTGTCGTCAATCGACCCACCAACTCATAGATTCAGCGCACTAATATGGTTCGTTTCCGATATTTTTATGTGACATAGCCTTCACACCAACATCCCGTTCCTGAGTACGACAGCACGAAGTTCTTTACCTAACTGTGTCAGTGTGGTACGCTATGCTCCAAACTTTCCGCATGTACCGCGGAATGAAGACATGGAACACTGTTGGTAATGATCAGTCCGTAGGACAGGCAAGCTAAACCCCTGCCCCTAACTCTACCCCTACCCCCAGCCCCCACGACGGTGCTACTCAATTGGAGCAGGCTGTGTGCAGGCTCCTTTCTTCGCATTATACAACACCGCACTGTACAAACATCCATTACACATTTAGTGAACAGACACACTCAGAACAACTCTCTGACACCGCAAGGGAAGGGTCGCTGTGCGTGGAGGAGGCCCAACAACTCCTCGGGGACTACCAGTCGACGGCGCTACACGATTTTCTCTTTACTAAATGTACCTGGATTGTACTCTAGCTCTCAACGGAGCAAGTCGTCCGAACTTATGCAGTTCATTAAGTGACCGTGACCCTGACGACATCGGCGTTCAAGTATTTGATGCGCTCGAAAATGACTCGTAATGTAATAAAAACCGGTTGTAGCAACTCATTTGGCCCCTGGGGCGTTTAATTTCAGTAAAGATGCAATCAATCGTTGCGCTTTGAGAAGCTGCAACTCCGTTACTATCGATATGTCAGAAGCAAGGCAAGAGCCAATTACGACCGTTGTGAGGAAGACTCGGAGGTGCACAGAGAGGAAGCCGTGTGAAGGCGTAGCAGCTAGAGCGAGGAAGTTCACTGCTGGATTCCAAGTGGTACGAAAATACATATGACTATAAGGCCTATTACGTACTTGGAAACCTCCCCATCCTACACACACGAAGAAAAGCCAAGATCGCGACATTCCACACGAAATTTATTTTGTATTTCTACGGAAACCTGCTTAGCCACTTAACGAAAAACCGATTTAATATTCGCAATACTTTTGGCAACTCTGGCAAATACAAGTTCCGTGTATACCACATACTGCTCTGCAGAGGTAAAACTTTACCACTACCAGTAGCTATTGTGTGTTTCACGATATTGACGAGTCACTTTAATTTCTAGTGCTACCTACGTCTCCTTCTTGTGCTAACTTTGGAGGATGAAACAAAGCTTAGGAAAACCATTACTGGACAAGTACAAACTGCGACTGGACCAAGACAGGGAAGCAAAAAGACGTGTCTGCAATTGCCGAATGCAACATCAGGAGTCCACAGTTACACATCCGATGGCGAAACCAAAGATTAGAAATTATGCAGCATACGTTATCATTTGTGGGTTAATAAACTAACATCCTCGATTGAGGCTGTCTTTTAACTGTGACATAACGTACCCTGACCACATTACTCACCCGTTTCAGCACTTGCGTTGCTGCTTTCGTCATCATGCCTAGGATCTCCACATGTCGCTTACCAGCAACCCTTTCATTTCAGTATAACCGCTGAATCACATGTCATCAGGGATCTGCCTCAACTACCTCTGTGATTCTTTCCCCTTGCCTTAAGCAACGACTCAAATCTTAATATGTCCCAACCATTCTGTTTCTTCGTCTCACTATGTTTTGTATAAGACTCTTTTCTCGCTGAATTTGCCGCGCATTCTCAGGCGCCTTGTCACCGTCCGGGCAGCTCCCCCCGTCGAAGGTTCGAGTCCTCCCTCGGGCATAGCTGTGTGTGTTGTCCTTAGTACAAGTTAGTTTAAGTTCGATTACGTAGTGAATAGTCTTAGGGACCGATGACCTTAGCAGTTTGATTCCATAAGACCTTACCACAAATTTCCAAATTTTTCGCTGAATCTTTGTAGAACTTCTTCACTTCTCACTCGATTAAACTGTCTAATCTTCAACAGTCTCGCACCTATACGGAACAGCACTCCACACACAGTTTTACGTCACCGTTTATGTGCTCTCAAGATTTAATTTTTGAATGATAGAACCTGTTTCTTTTTACAGAAGGCCTCGGTAATCTTTGTCAATGTGTATTTCTCGAACATCCTTCCTTCCCAGACGGTAGCCGGCCGGAGTGGCCGAGCGTTTCTAGGAGCTTCAGTCTGGAACCGCATGACCGCTACGGTCGCAGGTTCGAATCCTGCCTCGGGCATGGATGTGTGTGATGTCCTTAGGTTGGTTAGGTTTAAGTAGTTCTAAGTTCTAGGGAACTGATGATCTTAGATGTTAAGTCCCATAGTGCTCAGAGCCATTTGAACCATTTTTCCCAGACGGTAAAATGCGCCAGCTCGTCAATGGTCTCTTGTGCAGGTTTTGGATTAAGCCATCCAGCATACGCACGCCATTACGCTGACGGTGTCTCGGTTTATATGAACATCACGGCCACCAATTAGCACATCCTCGGCTTCATTCACCACCCGATTCAGTTCCTTCAGTTGCAGCTGTGTCGTGAGCGAACCGAACTCACGCTGACTCTGTACTCGTGATAGACTCTTCCTACATCGTGGTAGTCGTGTACTTGCCCCAGTGCCCCTTCAACTCACACATTACATATCGTGAGCACCCCTCACCTCTCCTGAGTTTGGCCTCTATTATCATTCTGTCAGTACTGAGCAAACTAGTATGCTCCACATTAATAGAGTTGCTGTAGTTCATACTACACTTCCTACGACTGGAAAATATTGTATTCTGTCCCACACACTTAAAATCCCTCTCCAAATCCAAAAATACAATGCAAGTTTCGTTATTTTTCCTGCCCTCTATTATTATCTGCAGCGCATAAGCTACTTCTCGAGTGCCTCTGCTTCTGATAAATCCAAGCGTGGAGACGTAATAAATCAGCAGTAAAGACACACCGAGATAATTCGTCAGTTCTGACCCCAGAGCTCTGACTGACATTGTATGTTGCAGAACACGATCAACGCAGGATGCTAGCTCGCGATACTCAAAAGGAAATTACTGAGCACAAGAATCTACAAAACTATTCCGATTTCAGGCAGTCTTCTCTAGAAATCTATGAACAACTGGACGACACCGGGGCTGAGTTATATCGCAAGGATTTTATAAGGAGCAGTCAAATGCGTATCTGGACGGGAAGATTAACGTCTCGTCTACTCCCGTACCACAGACACGAAGCACCGGCGCAGCTGGGAAAGGCAGCGGAAGGAGTCGACCGCGATCTCGTGGGAGGAACCGTCCCCGAATGGGCCTACAGCGGTTTACAGCAAGCACAGAAAACGTATACAAGGATGGAGGACAACCCGACGCGCACGTGGCCGCTCACGAAGAACATTCGCCCATCACTGACCGAAGTTTCCCGACATAGAGGACGGAGAAGCCAGTCCCCGGCGTGAGGAAGGCGCAGCCCAGTACACAAAGCCGCGGCGTGTATTCATCGGCCTCGGTTGCGTTACGACAGAAATGCTACGAGGAAAAAGGGAAAGACGGGAAGCGTGTGTTATTTTGGATAGCCAAGGACGCCTTTCCAAGGACAACGCCATTGCGAGTGAGCGGCGGGTACGGCAATGTTGTCGCCGATGGCGCAACGTAAGAGCGATTTTCTGTTTCTTTTTTCTGTGCTTAAGAAAATCACAGCACTAGCTGCTTCCCAGGAAAATTTCTGAGGCATTTAAGTGAGAACATCGATGTAGTTTCAGCACGAAACAGAGAGTGGGATTTCTTAGGACTTTTGCTTCCCGTGTTGAGAGCCATCGTCTGAGGGCACGGCGGCCTTTGCTCGGAGTTTGAGGATGTAGGAATGTGTGCAGAAGAGCCAAAGAAACTGGTACAGATGCCTAATATCGTGTAGGGCCCCGCGAGCACGCAGAAGTCACGACGTGGCATGGACTCGACTAATGTCTGAAGTAGTGCTGGAGGGAACTGACGCCATGAATCCTGTAGGGCTGTCCATAAATCCGTACGAGTTCCAGGGGGTGGAGATCTCTTCTGATCAGCACGTTGCAAGACATCCCAGATATGCTCAATAATGTTCCTGTCTGGGGAGTTTGGTGGTCAGCGGAAGTGTTTAAACTCTGTTCCTGGAGCAATTCTGGGCGTGTGAGGTGTCGCATTGTCCTGCTGGAATTGCTCAAGTCCGTCGGAATTCACAATGGAAATTAAAGGACACAGGTGATCAGACAGGATGCTTACGAACGTGTCACCTGTCATAGTCGTATCTAGACGTATCAGGGGTCCCATATCACTCCAATTGCACACGCCCCACATCACTACAGAGCCTCCACCAGCTTGAACAGTCCCCTTCTAACGTGTAGGCTCCATGGATTCATGAGGTTGTCTCCATACCCACACACGGCCACCCGCTCGATACAATTTGAAACGAGGCTCGTTCGACCAGGCAACATGTTTCCAGTCATCAACAATCCAATATCGGTGTGGACGAGCCCAGGCGAGGCATAAAGCTTTGTGTCGTGCAGTCATCAAGGGTACACGAGTGGGCCTTCGGCTCCGAAAGCCCTTATCGATGATGTTTCATTGAATGGTTCACACGCTGACATTTGTTGATGGCCCAGAACTGAAATCTGCAGCAATTTTGGAAGAATTGCACATCCGTCACGTTGAACGATTCTCTTCAGTCGTCGTTGGTCCCGTTCTTGCAGGATCTTTTTCCGGCCGCAGCGATGTCCGAGATTTGATGTCTTACCGGATTCCTGATATTCACGGTAAACTCGTCAAATGATGGTACTAGAAAATCCCCACTTCATCGCTCCCTCGGAGATGCTGTGTCCCATCGCTCGTGCGCCGACTTTAACACCACGTTCAAACACACTTCTCGATAAACTGCCATTGTAGCAGCAGTAACTGATCTAACAACTGCGCCAGACACTTGCTGTCTTATACAGGCGTGGCCGACCGCAGCGCCGTATTCTGAGTTGTAACATTTGTATATATTTGAAAATTTTGCAGATTTGTAGTAAGTTCGTATGGGACGAAACTGCTGAGGTCTTTGGTGCCTAGGCTTACACTCTACTTCATCTACCGTAAACTAATTGCGCTAAGGACAAGACACACACCCACACCGGAGGGAGGACTCGAACCACCGACGGGGGGAGCCGCGCAAAACCTCCGACGGGGGGAACCGCGCAAACCGTCGCAAAGCGCCTGAGACCGCGTGGCCACTGTATTTGAATACGCATGCCTACACCTGTTTCTTTGGTGCTTCAGTGTATATAGATCAGCACCCAGTGCATATACGAAGGTGTCTTCATTATTGTTGGCCTCTTCGACAACTGAATTTACGGGATTCTTTCGGCAGAAAACATGGAATTTGCAACGGCGAAACTTCAATAGCAAGAAAGCTCTGTCGTGTTATTCGAGATGGTTCACATCTGGACCTGTAAGTTCCTCGTGATGCGGTGAACGTGAATGGTAACGTGCAGAATGCCGGATAAACTGGCCGAGGAATCCTAATGCCGATGTGTGCTTCACCGATGATTTCGCATTTACCTTACACGCTTATCCTAGTCGCAGATCGCGGGTCCTGGGAATACTGACTGCGCATAAACGGGTCGCACGTATCCGCACGGCACGTCTTCCTCTGAAGATGCCCAAGGGGAAAGCACGTGATCTGGACGCCTGATAGAAGAGCAGTACTGGGGAGGGGGCCGGTTTTCGACAACACTACTCGCCGCACTTTCCCGTTTCACGAGCTCCGCCGCGAGGCACATTTGCAGATGTGACGAGAACATCGCGACTGGACGGCGGAACAATGCAAAGGCATCGTCGACTTCGCGTCGCGGCATGCCGGCTCCCGTGAGCGCCGTCTGAGGTACTGCACGCCGCGGTCAGTCTTACGCCGCGAGACAGGTATTCCGGGGCCAGATTCAGACTCTGTTCAAATGGCTCTGAGCACTATGGGACTTAACATCTGAGGTCATCAGGAAGAAATACTCCGTCCGCTCTAACTGCCGACATTTAGGGCGAGCACCACCTTGGCGCAGAGGCCCCAGAAATCGTCGCAGGCAGACTTGCAGAGTCGGCTCTACCTGCAGACGTTGGGGCCTGCAGGGCGGTGGCAGCCGCGGTTGCCCTCCGGCCCGGAGGGCGCCCGCCACGTCCCCGGGCCGGGCCGGGCCGCCTTAGCCGTGGTCAATACGCGGCACGCACGGCGCGCTCACACGGCGAGGCGAGGCCGCTATAAATAGCTCGCCTCTCGCCGGCGGCGGCGCGCCGCGGTCGATACATCGATAGCGGACGGGACGGCACGTGGCGGGCCGCCGCACTAGCCTCACGCTACCTCTGCTGCTGCTGCTGTTCTTCTCGTGGGCTCCAGACATTAATAGCAGTAAAAACTATATAGAAATGTAGACTGCCAACAGCAAGGAGAGCTCCTCTCAAAATAACAAATACGTTACCATTTATTCGTCTGAACTGTAGCCTTGTACGTAAGTGCAATGCGGACGATAAACACTTCACACCAAAAGAGAATGTGGTGCTATACATGAATGCTGAAGATTAGATGAGTACATCCAATAAGATAACAAGGTACTGAATGGAACCGAACGGGTAAATGGCTTATGCCAGAACGTTACTAAAAGACAAGGTCGATAAATAGGACACAACCCGGAGCATCGAGCAATCGTCAATGACAATGCAGCCAAGCGTCGGCCGTAAAAACTGTTGATAGGGACCACACGGAACTGAAAGTGGTGAAGCATGTAATGATGCAGAGACGACGGGACTGGCACATGCGAGATCAGCGGCTGGTTTGCTGTGTCTTTCCAGACTCGTCTATCCTGTGCAGGGCTCTTCATCTCTGCGTAACTACACCAACCTACACACATTTCGATCTGCCTACTGTATTCGAGTCTTGGTCTCGCTCTACAAGTTTTAGGCCCCAATACTTCCCTCCACTACCAAACTGAGGATTCCTCAATTCGTCAGGACGAGTCCTATCTCAACAGATCCCATCTTTTCGTCATTTTCTGTCATAAATTCCTGTTTTCTGCAATATCATTCAGTACCTCCCGATTAGTTAGGAAACTACTGCGAAAAAAAAGAGAGCTTCACTGCAAGTTTAAACGCAGCAAAAACCTCTCAGACAAACAAAAGCTAAACGATGTCAAAGTTAGCATAAGGAGGGCAATGCGTGAAGCGTTCAGTGAATTCGAAAGTAAAATACTATGTACCGACTTGACAGAAAATCCTAGGAAGTTCTGGTCTTACGTTAAAACAGTAAGTGGCTCGAAACAGCATATCCAGACACTCTGCTATGATGATGGCATTGAAACAGAGGATGACACGCGTAAAGCTGAAATACTAAACAGCTTTTTCCAAAGCTGTTTCCAGGAGGAAGACCGCACTGCAGTTCCTTCTCTAAATCGTCGCACAAACGAAAAAATGGCTGACATCGAAATAAGTGTCCGAGAACTAGAAAAGCAACTGAAATCACTCGAAGGAGGAAAGTCCACTGGACCTGACGGGATACCAATTCGATTCTACACAGAGTACGCGGAAGAACTTGCCCCCCTTCTAACTGCCGTGTGCCGCAAGTCTCTACAGGTACGGAAGGTTCCAAATGATTGGAAAAGCGCACAGGTAGTCCCATCTTCAAGAAGGGTCGTCGAGCAGATTGTAGAATGTTAGGAGATGTTTTTTGCTCGCGTATCATATCATTTCTGGAAACCCAGAATCTACTCTGTAGGAATCAACATGGACTCCGGAAACAGCGATCGTATCAGACCCAACTCGCTTTATTTGTTCATGAGACCCAGAAAATATTAGATACAGGCTCCCAGGTAGATGCCATTTTCCTCGACTTACGGAAGGCGTTCGATACAGTTCCGCACTGTCGCGTGATAAACAAAGTAAGAGCCTACGGAATATCAGACCAGCTGTGTGGCTGGATTGAAGAGTTTCTAGCAAACAGAACACAGCACGTTGTTCTCAATGGAGAGACGTCTACAGACGTTAAAGTAACCTCTGGCGTGCCACAGGGGAGTGTTATGGGACCGTTGATTTTCACAATATATATGTATATAAATGTATGTATATAAATGACATAGTAGATAATGTCGGAAGTTCCATGCGGGTTTTCGCGGATGATGCTGTAGTATACAGAAAAGTTGCAGCATTAGAAAATTGCAGCGAAATGCAGGAAGATCTGCAGCGGATAGGCACTTGGTGCAGGGAGTGGCAACTGACCCTTAACATAGACAAATGTAATGTATTGCGAATACATAGAAAGAAGGATCCTTTATTGTACGATTATATGATAGCGGAACAAACACTGGTGGCAGTTACTTCTGTAAAATATCTGGGAGTATGCGTACGGAACGATTTGAAGTGGAATGATCATATAAAATTAATTGTTGGTAAGTCGGGTGCCAGGTTGAGATTCATTGGGAGAGTCCTTAGAAAATGCAGTCCATCAACAGAGGAGGTGGCTTACAAAACACTCGTTCGACCTATACTTGAGTATTGCTCATCAGTGTGGGATCCGTACCAGGTCGGGTTGACAGAGGAGATAGAGAAGATCCAAAGAAGAGCGGCGCGTTTCGTCACAGGGTTATTTGGTAAGCGTGATAGCGTTACGGAGATGGTTAGCAAACTCAAGTGGCACACTCTGCAAGAGAGGCGCTCTGCATCACGGTGTAGATTGCTGTCCAGGTTTCGAGAGTGTGCGTTTCTGGATGAGGTATCGAATATATTGCTTCCCTCTACTTATACCTCCCGAGGAGATCACGAATGTCAAATTAGAGAGATTCGAGTGCGCACGGAGGCTTTCCGGCAGTCGTTCTTCCCGCCAATCATAGGCGACTGGAACAGGTAAGGGAGGTAATGACAGTGGCATGTAAAGTGCCCTCCGCCGCACACCGTTGAGTGGCTTGCGGAATATAAATGCAGATGTAGATGTAGACTGGCACATGCGAGATTAGCGGCTGGTTTGCTATATCTCTCCCGACTCGTCTATCATGTGCAGGGCTCTTCATCTCTGCGTAACTACACCAACCTACACACATCTCGATCTGCCTACTGTATTCGAGTCTTGGTCTCGCTCTACTAGTTTTAGGCCCCAATACTTCCCTCCACTACCAAACTGAGGATTCCTCAATTCGTCAGGACGAGTCCTATCTCAACAGATCCCATCTTTTCGTCATTTTCGGTCATAAATTCCTATTTTGTGCAGTATCATTAGTACCTCCAGATTAGTTATCTGATGTATCCAGCCGATCTTCACAACCATTCTGCCGCACCACATTTTAGTAGCTTTTAGTCACTTTTGTAGGAAAACAATGCTCAGAAGATACTCAAAATGTGACTACAAAAAAAGTATAAGTACAAACCACGTAATGAAGGCCAATACTACATGAATGCAGCGATACAAAACTAAAGCTGTCCTCAAATCGAAGGTCGGTTTGAACAACGGAGTTCTTTACTACTCACTATCACTTTGAGGGCGGCATGTCCTTCGCTTCCTCCGACATTCGAGCAGGTTCGAATCCTGCCTCGGGCATGGATGTTTGTGATGTCCTTAGGTTCGTCAGGTTTAACTAGTTCTAAGTTCTAGGGGACTAATGACCTCAGCAGTTGAGTCCCATAGTGCTCAGAGCCATTTTTTGAAAAATTGTTATCTGCCATGTCGGTACTCCAATTGCCACGTATACGCAGGCGAATAAACAAACTCACTGCGGATGGTAGAGTATCAATTTTTCTCGAAAGTTGACACAATACCCACGAATGTGATTGCTAGACGCTGTTCCATGCAATTCAAAGGAGCGACTTCCCAGCGCACAGGACGCTCTCTCCCCTTCACAGACCACTATACAGTGTACTGCTGTAGTACGGGAGAGTGTCTTATCACGACGAAGGAGCCACATGCGACCCCATGAAGCGCATGTGTACTTTTTAGGGACCAAACTCGGCCACCGAAGAGCACGTAGCAGACCGCATCTCGTGGTGCGACTAATAGTTAAAGATGTAACGTATTGCAACAAAGTCACTGACTGAGAAATGAGTCTGCCGGTAGCAGTCTGAGAATCCCAGTCTGTCGTCAGGAGGAAAACACACACATCTCCTAGGGCCTCACGTGACACTTTCCAGGCTCGTCATCTGACACATTTCGTGCAGCAGACTACAAGGTTTTTAGGTACTCTCGTACTGCACTTGCGCTTTTCCCAAATTACTTTTCCTCGCAAAGAAAACAGAAAATTTTGCAGAACCTAGGGTTAATTTCATTAGTTATGGGGAAAATACTGGAAAGAAACATTCCGATGAATGATGAATGATGCATGCAGTTTCAAAACGCTGTAGAAAGAGAACCACTGATCAGAATGACGTCAGCATGTTATTGACGACAGGGGTAACGTCATGGAACAAAAATAAATAAATAATATATAAATAAAATCTGACCAATAGATGGTGCTGTAAGCGTCAGAATACGCACACCACCAGACGCTCACACTGCTGTTCCTCAGTTGGCGTCCAAGACGCCCAACGTGAGTCTCTCCCTGAAGAATCGGGGACTGCTGGTAAAGCTCTTTTACAAGAAAGGTGACTGCGCCAGAATCCCAGCAGAAGTTCCGGACACTCAAGGGCATGGCACAAGGCAGTGATCGGATGTCTGCTAAGGGTCTGGAGAAGATGGTTACAAAATTCGAAAAGTCAGGTTCTTTTGAAGTGCAGTAAGGCAGAGGGAGGAAAGCAATTGATCCGATGTCTGTCGAAAATGTGCCCACTGCACTGCAGGAGGAATCGAGCGGTGGTGTGCAAACATGCAGGGCCGGGCAATAGCCTGAACGCTGGACATGCCTGCGAGCACAATGCATAATAGCCTACGAAACGTCCTGAATTACTACCCACACAGAATCAACCATGCTCACGAGTTGCTTCCTGCTGACCTGCCAGCAATATAAACATTCACTCTGAAATTTCTTGCATGCGTGTTAAGTGGATAATGAATGGCCGCGGAACACTCTGTTGACAGACTAAGTCCATTTACGTCTTCAAGGATATGTCAATATGCAGATTTGCAGAATATACGCAACGGAAAACCCACACGCACATCAACTGGTGCCGTTCCATTCTGCAAAGGTGACTGTGTGATGCCGGGTTGACGGCATCGTTTATAGCAGGACCGCATTTTTTCGAGGAGATGAGTCCTGCGGATCCTGTTACCTGTACCGTCGCTGGTAAAGCTAGGAGTCTTTTGTGCACCAACATCACTGCAACCCTTCAACAGTGCAGGAGGAGGGGGTTTGTGTTTAACGTACCGTCGACAGCGAGGTCTTTAGAGACGGAACACAATCTCGGATTAGGGAAGTATGGGGAAGGAAGTCGACCGTGCTCTTTCAAAGGAACTATTCCGGTATTTGCCTGAAGCGATTAAGGTAAATCACGGAAAACGTGAATCAGGACGGCCGGACGCGGGTTTGAACCGTCGTCCTCCCGAATGCGGGTGGAATGTGCTAACCACTGCGCCATATTTCAACCGTGGACATGTATGGGTACGACCATTTTTATGCAAGATGGCGCTCCTCCGCACAGTGCACAGCCAGTGAACCGGTTGCTGCAGACGGATTTCGGAAACGGTCCAATTATCAGCCGTCATTTCCCAACAAGCTGTCCGTCCAAATCACCTGAACTTAACCCGTATGACGTCTGGCTGTGGGGTTATCTGAAAGTTGTGTTCAGTGCTCCAATTACGCACATAGCTGAACTGAAGGCACGCACTGCGCAAGGCATTCTGAACGTGACTCTCGAGACACTCCTGTCTGTTGTGGAACGTGGACAGCATGTTGAATATGCCTTTCGCCAATCTCACGACAAATAGAAAGCGATGTAATTTTGCTTTCTATGCGGTTATTGGTCTCAGGGCAAACACCGATTTCCCCATCCGACGTGGTACGACGTTGCCGTGGTGGATGGGCTTACCCAACTAACAGCGCTGCAACTGTTGACAACCGAACTTGTGCAGCCATGCACACTGAACAGTACCATGGCCGTCGAAATGCAATTCATCTGTCAATTGCAGCCACAGCCGTCGAATTGCGGTTCATCTGTCACTTGTAGCCCACCCTATTACCGTTAAAATGCTTACAGCGCCGTCGATTGCTAAAATTTTGGTTATTTTTCTTTGTTCCAGGGTGTTTACCCCCCCCCCCCCCCCCTCAATAATTTAGTATTTAAATTTACCGTCATTCTGAAAAGTCGTTCTTTTTTTTTTTTACAGCGTTTTGATGTTGGAAACTTAATACGAACACAATGAACCTACCTGACGCGAGCGCATTCTCTTGTTTGTTGGGACTGGAAACAAATTACAAGTTGACAAGAACATATTTGTATTTTATGTTAAACGGGGGCCTAGAAACGACGGAGAGGCTCCGTCCCCGCCGCAGCCGCAGTGGTCCACAACTCCATGACGACAACCGCAGTCCAGTCCAGCCCTCCATCGCCCCACACCGAACCACTTTTTCAGGGTTGTTGTGCGGTTAGGCCCCCGGTGGACTCCCCCCCACCCCCCGCCCGGGGGAACGTCTCAGACCAGACGAGTGTAACCCCTACGTTTGCGTGGTAGAGTAATGGTGGTGTACGCGTACGTGGAGAACTTGTTTGAGCAGCAATCGCCGACGTAGTGTAGCTGAGGCAGAATAAGGGGAACCAGCCCGCATTCGCCGAGGCAGATGGAAAACCGCCTAAAAACCATCCACGGATTGGCAGACTCACCGGACCTCGACACAAGTCCGCCAGGCGGATTCGTGCCGGCCGGCCGAAGTGGCCGTGCGGTTAAAGGCGCTGCAGTCTGGAACCGCAAGACCGCTACGGTCGCAGGTTCGAATCCTGCCTCGAGCATGGATGTGTGTGATGTCCTTAGGTTAGTTAGGTTTAAGTAGTTCTAAGTTGTAGGGGACTGATGACCTCAGATGTTAAGTCCCATGGTGCTCAGAGCCATTTGAACCATTTGGATTCGTGCCCGGGACCAGGCGCTTCCTCCCATTCCGGAAAGCCGTGCGTTAGACCGCACGGCTAACCGGGCGGGCAAGAACGTATTTACTACCGGGAACAACACTCAACTACAAATACCGCCCGCGTTGGACAGACAAATCTCCTGTCAGAGATACTCCAACACAAACGTTCTCGAAATATAGCAGTAATAGTCCGCCACAGGAGAAATGCAAAGCTGCAGAAATGTGCATACAATGCAGGAAAATTAAAGAAACCTCGCCCGCATCTCGTGGTCGTGCGGTAGCGTTCTCGCTTCCCACGCCCGGGTTCCCGGGTTCGATTCCCGGCGGGGTCAGGGATTTTCTCTGCCTCGTGATGGCTGGGTGTTGTGTGCTGTCCTTAGGTTAGGTAGTTTTAAGTTCTAGGGGACTGATGACCATCGATGTTAAGTCCCATAGTGCTCAGAGCCATTTTTCAAAGAAACCTCTGAAGGAAAGAGAAGCAGCTGAACGAATTTCATGCTGGGATATCTGGTTGAACAAAACCTAGTTCTACAACAGTCCGCCCTGCTATCACGAGATAGAAAAGAAATGTGTGAAAGATACCACAGGAAAAATGCTCCTACAGGAACAAAAAATGGGAATATGCTCCTGTTTAAAGGAGTGACTGAAAAATAAGGTACCAGCTGCTTCAGCCTACCTTCAACACCTCCTTCAAAATTTTCCCATAAAATTTGGCATGCAAACATATTCGCATTCATGCAACACACCTGTCACTCCCACAAGCTCCCCTAACCGGAACACCACTCACACCCACCAGTTCATCGCTGTAAGTCTTTCATGCCCATCCACTGCATTTTGCCCATCCTGTCTCACTCATTCGGCCCAACTCATTGTCATTACCTCTTTGTGCCTCTCCAACTGCCACTGTCTCCTGTCTCACAGCCACAGACCCCTTCGTTCTGTACTACCACTACTACTGTCTCCTCTAACTCTCATTGCCTCCCTCTTGCTCTGTCTTACTGCTACTACCTCACTCATTCCTTCCATTGTTGCTGTCTCTTCCCACTATCTCTCTCTTCCTCTTCATTGTATTATACTCTGTTTTTCATTATCACTCGCTCTCACCTACTTGTACTTTCTCCTTCCCTTTATTCCTCTGCCACTGGCACTATCTCCTTCACCTTTTCCTTTCACTGTTCTGTCACTGTTAACGATGTTCCACTGCCACTGTGTCCATCTCTTTCTCTCACACTGCCATTGTCTCCTTCGTTCCATCACAACCACTATCTATGGCTCCTATCTTCCAGTATTTATTACTTTTCCGTCTCACTACCACTGCCACCTTTTCTGTTAGCATAAAAAAGCATATACATGTTCATACGCCAAAATTTTTGTGAGCGTTTTTAAAGGTGCTGAGGAAGCTAGAATGAGGCAGCTGCTACCCACAGTCTTTTAAAGGCAGCTTATTCGTCCTTTTTGTGCTTCATATGGGCATTTTTTCAGCTGGTTTCCTCCTTTTCCCTGCTTCAGCAGGGCATGTCACTCATATGTAAACAACTTTATGGATCAGTAAAATTTTGATAGTTACTTATGTGAAACTGAAATAATGAAACTTAATATTTTTCATCGTGCAACGTCACTTTATAAACTACGCTTTAGCCCCACGCGGAATTTTACGTGCGTATTTTACGTGTACAGGTGAGATAACTTTGAACCTCTGTATCTCGGGAATGGATACAGACCGGGACCTTAGTAATACTTGTATATCCTAATAAAAATTATACCTACTTGCAACGTATAACCGTCTTAGAATCTACGGGTCGGTTTTGGTACGCAAAATCGATGTTTTTGGGGTGTTTCTCGATAACGGATACATAATTTTGAAAATTGGAAAATGTCAGTTCTAGATAAATGTCTATAGAATACAGCGTTACGATTTGAGCAATTAGTTGCGATTAGTTATTTAGATATTCGCTGCTGACGGCGAAAAAATGGCGAAATCAACGCTTTTTTCCGGTTTCCTTAAGAACCGCTTCATACGCTCCTTAACGCCCACTGTGGACCACATCAAGTGCAATAAGAACCAACCGATTTGTTCCCATTTACCTAAGAAGGAGGAAGTGTTCAATATTCAAACTTCGACCTAGTACTGTAGGATAGTTCAGTAAGAGGCTCCTACTGTTTGGTATACAAATGGTCCTAGCCTAAGGGCTATGCAAAACACCTGATCCAACCTTTCTATCAGAAACAGAACCCGAGGCATGAGTCGCGGAAGAATTCCGTTTTTATGTGCGGTATTTTTGGAGCATATTAGGTAGTGTATGCTACCGCACGCGTTCCTATTACGCGAAGGGAAGAGGAATTACACACGGCACTGACTGGCTCAAAAATCGAAACAATGCGCCTGCCGTAGTCGACATTTCCTCAGGAGTTTTAATTCTCTTGCGGTAAGCAACTAAGACAGAACTATCTCTCCTGGTATGCAAGATACAGGAGACAAAGTAATAGCCTCAGACAACAATAATAATGCTAGAATTCCAATAGTAAAGAAGGGAGGTGCGAGAGGTGTGAATATTAGCGGCTATTAAATTAATAAGTCATCATTATAAATAATGATACAAATAGTTATTTAGAAAAGCACTGAAAACTGGTAGATGCCAATTGCCAATCTAGAGGAATATCACTTCGGGTTCCACAGAAATGCTGGAACACGCGACAAAATAATGATCCTACGACTTATCTTAGAATATAGGTTAAGGAAAGCAAACCTACTTTTACAGAATTTGTTGATTTGGAGAAAGCTCCTGACAATGTTGACTGGAGTACACTTCTTGAAATTGTGAATGTAGTAGGGCTAAAATACAGGGAGCGAAAGGCTATTTACAACTTGTACAGACACCAGACGGCAGTTATAAGAGTCGAGGGGCATGAAAGGGAAGAAGTGGTTAAGGAGGGACTGAGACAGGATTGTCGTCCAACGCCGATGTTATTCAGTCTGTACCTTGAGCAAGCAGCAAAGAAAACCAAAGGAAAATTTGGAGAAGGAATCAACCTTGAGGTTTGCCGATGACATTGTAATTGTGTCAGAGACAGCGAAGGACTTGGAAGAACAGCTGAACGGAATGGACAGTGCCTTGAAAGGAGGATATAAGATGAACATCAACAACAGCAAAACAAGTATACTGGAATTAAATCAGGTGATGTGAGGGAATTAGATAAGGAAACTAGACAGTTAAAATAGTAGACGAGTTTTGCTATTTGGGCACAAAATAAATGACGGTGGCAGACGAAAAGAGCATTAAAAATGCAGACTGGCAATGGCACAAAAAGCTTTTCTGAGGAAGAGAGACTGGCAATGTCACGAAAAGCTTTTCTGCAGAAGAGAAGTATTTTAACATAGAATATAGTGGGTATGGTCTTGGGTCTATCTTTATAAGGAAGTGAAAAGTGGGTGGTAAATAATATGGACATGAATAGAATACAAGCTTCTGCAATGTTGTGCTACAGAAGAATGCATCCCGAGGTATCAGATAGTAGTCAGTTTGGTAATGGATAAGAGTACGGAGAAACAGGACAAAGTTTGAATACAGTAAGCAGTTTCGGATGGATGTAGGTCGTTGACGCAAGGGTGAACAGACTTGCAAAGGATAGAACAGCGTACAGGGGGGCATCGGAGCGTTATTCGGTTTAAAAACCACAATAATAACAACAACGATAATCCTATCGTAAGTTAAACAAGTCACGGAGAAGAGGGATTTTCTAGTGGTTGAGGTGGTAAAGTGTCACTTGTTCCACACAGCGTGCCGCTGTAAACAGACAATGTGCTCTCTCCCACACCGCACAGTTCTGTTAGACACGTGATTACTGATAAGGAATCCCTTGAGTGCGCGGGCGAAAGTTCATTATTTAGCACGGCTCATCTGAAAGTGTTGTGTTAACAATTATGATAGGAGAAATATTACCAGCTAACGATTCACACTACGTGCATCAGGAGGGCAACAGGAAATGAGTGCCCGGGAGGTGCAGTGATCAACCTCCTATGGGACGAATGTATTATACTTCAAATGGACATAATCGACATTCAATAAATCTTCAAAACAAACCATTAACTTGCACCACAAACACCGAATTAAAGGTGGCGAGCCACAGTCATCACAAAGGTTCACACATCGAGATCGAAGACTAATACCTTGGGATTGACAAGCCGTGCAAGACGTTCTGCTAGGTATCCACTCTTACAGAATCCATACAGAATCAATTTGGTGTAACGAGGTGATGAGAACAGATGGAATGTGATGGCATGTAATCGAATGTGAAACAGTCTGTCGTGGAGCTTATCGTGAAACTGGCTATCCTCTAAGGGGTAGCTGCAGATAGTGCGATATATGCTTTACAAACAAGAAGACAAACATCCAGAGGCTGAATTTGTCCAGTGGTTCCCGGTAGTATGAACTGCAGTGTCACACACTTTTCAGGAGGGATAGTTAGCTCTAAATATGCAGATAAGGAGTCGAGCAAAAGCAAGTTATTTTGACCAGATATTGGCGAAAATCACTGCTCATACCATAGTTGTAGTTCTCTTACGCCCATGTTCCCACTCTTGCTTGGCGTGTCGTAAATATCGCCTACTGCCTTTGCAAGATCACGCACACGAGAAAGAATCGTAAGGGGCAGAGCACTTTCAACTTGGCCGGCCGCGGTGATCGAGCGCTTCTAGGAGCTTCAGTCCCAAACCGCACGACTGCTACGGTCGCAAGTTCGAATTCTGCCTCGGGCATGGATGTGTGTGATGTCCTTAGGTTGGTTAGGTTGAAGTAGTTCTAAGTTCTAGGGGACTGATGACCTCCGATGTTACGTCCCGTAGTGCTCAGAGCCATTTGAACCATTTTGAACTTCCAACTTCTCGCAGCACAATAAGTAACTTACCAGTCAGTTTACCATCCACATTAACAATCGGCACTGATGTTAGTTGATCTTGATACCTCTAATTTTCAGGATTCCTTTCATCTACATATCCTCTTCAAATCGGGATTGGTCAACGTTGAAAACAAATTCGATATTGAGCGATGAGATAAGTTTGTTTTATCTCTTCTACATTTTTTCGGACCGATTCCGCAGTTTCTGTGTATCGTCAAGTTGACGGTTTGTTGGGAATTTCAGCAATTATGTTTAGTATCCGCTCCTTGGAGAACAATTGTCCTTTACAATTTTGCAGAAAAGCTAAAATTTTGTCTCCAACTTCTTTCCCACTCTGAAAAACTCCTTGGATTCGTTTCTGACGAAGTGTCAACTTCGCAACTATTGTTGTAGATATAATGTAATGTTGACTTTGTTTATCGTTGCCATCACTCTGCTTCGTATGAACACCACTAGCGCTGTTGTGAGTTACTCGTCGACTAAGCAGTTCAAGTACGCTCCGTGACCGCACCATTGGATACCTCCAGTGCCGCACTTTGTTGCCATTAGCAGCCAACATTGTGTTTGCACGCTAGACAATATGTGGGGCGTTGGATGCCGTAGACATCACTGACCGCATAAGACCTCGCACTCAAGGGGTCTACTGAAGCACGAGATACAACCTGTCGGCTTTAACCAATGTCACCATAGGTTGCTCATAGATATTAATGTCTTTACTTTCCAGCCATAGATAAAAAATAAATTGTCTGCTGCGGATAAGCGCCAACATTGTAAATTAAAAAATTGAATGTGATTTTAAAAGAGAGCGCTAGATATTGCGTAAAATTTTTTGTGTGCATTGATTTAAATAATTGGTTGTTTGCAACTCATTCGGCACTTAATTTCATTCTTAGTGAGTTTGAGATAATTTGGACTTATAGTTTTTTTTTTATTTTAGAAGAATTTTTAGTTTTTCATTTCCGTTTGTAGGTGTGGATTTATCTATTCCAATGAATCTGGATGATTTGGTTCAAATGGCTCTGAGCACTATGGGACTTAACATCTGAGGTCATCAGTCCC
This sequence comes from Schistocerca serialis cubense, assembly GCF_023864345.2. Taxonomy (NCBI): domain Eukaryota; kingdom Metazoa; phylum Arthropoda; class Insecta; order Orthoptera; family Acrididae; genus Schistocerca; species Schistocerca serialis. The sequence continues at coordinate 107,286,597 of NC_064641.1, forward strand.
CTAGAACTAAGAACTACTTAAACCTAACTAACCTACGGACATCACACACAGCCATGCCCGAGGCAGGATTCGAACCTGCGGCCGTAGCGGTCGCGCCGTTCCAGACTGTAGCGCCTAGAACCGCTCGGCCACACCGGCCGGCTCTGGATGATTTAAAGGAGGCTATGGGCGTAGACATGTTGGCCACGATTCGATGTTCAGAAATGTGTGGTCTTGTTGCCGATTAGGTTCGATGTCGTGAGTGCGGCGAACATATGCGCCTGATAAGTGTGTCTGCTCGCCGTACTCACGACTTATTCGTATGGGGCTGCAGCAAAGATCGGTTGTGGCGGTACATTAGACGAGGACACATGGTTCGAGAAATCTAAGCTCGCCTTGGGGGATATCATAAAAATTACATACTGTTGGTGTTTGAGGTATCCTATGTGGCTGTGTGTGCATGAATGTTGTATGAGTGAGCGAGCAGTTGTAGACTGGTACTCTTTTTGTAGGGAAGTTTGTGGGGAATATATAAAGTATAGGGGGCCATTGGGGGGGGGGGGGGGGGGAGGGGAAACCTCCGGCAGGATTATGCGTTTGGGAGACTGTAGTTTCAGGTCAAGAATATGTCGATGTAGATTTTAAAGTAGTTCCCAATCGAACGAAGGAAGTTTTGGTCACATTAATTGAAGATCATGTTGCAGAGGGTTCCGTAGTGATTTCAGATGTTTTTTTTTTCATATAGGGATTTGGAGAGTAGGAGTTATCAGCATCTTGTTGTTAATCACAATATTGAATTCAGACTTTTAAACAGCGATATATGTAACATTGGTGTGATTTACCTATATAGGTCAACTGAAGAGCAGGATACAAATGTTATGTATGACGCTATTTTCAATTGACATACGTAGGTAATGGAAATGCCGTGTGGCTAGGGCCACCCGTCGGGTAGAATACCTATGTTATAAATGTTATTTCCCATTCTCTAGTACTACTATTCTATTCTTCAGTTGACCTGTATGGCTCAACTAAAAAATGGAATACAAATTTCACTGCTGTTGGTTTTCTTGTCGTCGCTAGCAAGACTATAACTTTCAGCCGATACAATTAGCGTCCAGGGGAAAAAAAAGTACCTCATACTGAAGTACGGGATACAAATCTCATGTGTGTCGTCTTCTTGTGCCTTCGCGTAGTTCAAGTGAGGTACAGGTTGCCAATGTAACGTACGCCGATTTCCTTGTTATATATCAACTTAAGTATGGGATACAAATATTACGTACACTATTAGTGGTAACGGAGGCGAAAGAAATAACACATGTAAAATTTGTATCCCGTACTTCAGTTGACCTATAATAGTTCAACTGAACAACAACATACTAATGCTAACGAAAACGAAGAAATCGACGTACGTTAAATTTGTATCCCGTACTGCAGTTAACCTATACATCTCGACTGAGGTTCGAGATACAATTCATACATATCTGACGTGAGGTATTCTATGCTACCGCTACTTCTATAACTTTTTTCCCATTTATTTTCCACAGAAGTACTAGGACAGAAACAAGCGATATGCTTAACATTAAGATCAAAATACTACTGGCATTGATATATGACTACCATATTTTTTCCCTCCTGTATTCCTTTGTTTCTGAACGCTCCTCTCAGTTGTTACGTCTATGTAATAAATGACCTCTGGCAAATTCTGATGTCATTGGTCAAAGCCGACAGGTTGTATCCCGTTCTTCAGAAGACCCCACTCAAAGCGTTACTTGTCAGATAAAAAGAGTTCCCAAGTTTCCACAGCACGCTACATCACTATCTGGTAGCAAACTGAAGTAATTTCTTTATCTCTGAAGGCCACTGTTCCACTGACGTGAACGACGAATGTAAACACTCAACAGCGCCTTCATAGTAACGAGTGGTGCTTCTTGTTGATTGGTACTTTTATCACGACATAATTACATTAGTACAATTCAAAGCTTTCTTTGATAGCAACATTTTTTGTTCATTATGAAATAAAGATAATAATTTGCGACCAAGGACGGTTTTGAATTCTACAAATTTTATAGACTCGGCCGCTGTGTACTTCAATGTAATTATGTCACACTTTATCTAGAAACGTGCTGCCTTGTGTGTTCAAAACAGGTTGTATAGCGCGTGCGTTTTAATGAAGGAATACTTCTCATCTATGATACATTTATTTTTGTCGGGCAGAAAGTCATATCATTGATCCGAAGGTCGAAGACTCTGTGATTCGTCCTATTTTGGATGTTTGCTGATAAGGGACCAAAATATATTCCTTACAAAATAGTTTTGCGATGCAACCGCAGGTACAATATTTTTCAGTAAGTTACGCTGACTAATCTGAATGGACTGCTTCAGATATGTAAACCCCGCCCCATCAACTGCTCTGGCCCCCTCCTCTCCGATGTAAATGAATTCCCGTTTGGCACACTCACGGACCTAGTCCACACTGGGGCTTTTGGCCCGCATAAAATTTCATTTTTCAGTTGAGTCGTAGTTTGCAGAAAGAAGGCGAAACCTCTCAGTGGGGGAGGATTGTAGTTCGTGGGATGGAAGGACTCTAAACAAAAATGAAGCAGCACAGTGTAGTACAGTATGTAGAGTGACAGCTATATCAGAGTGTTGTACAGTCCTGCGACTGTGTCTGCGGTTTGGATCAGGCATTAATCCGCAGTGACGGCTGGCGCCCTGGGGTTTCCCTCTCCACGCCGCCTCGTGCTGATGTGTGTGACGGGCAGCGGCAGCAGGCGGCGTGCCCCAGACGCCCTATTCTGTAACGTTCAAACCCATCGGTGCGGTAGGTTATCTTCGGTAGTGACCATCATTTTCGGTTGTTCATACTAAGTTCCTATTCTGCAAGCTTCTGAGACCTGTTAACGATCGGTCCTGCCGCCGATTTTCCGACTACAGTACCGAGAGGTGGTTACGTTTCAGTATGGTCACTTGTTGATTCAGTGTGATTTATTTACACATGGAATTTATTATTTTAGACGTACTGAGCGGTTTTAACTTCAGATTTAGTGATTATGCTTTACTGAAGAATCAAAAGGACGCATCCGAGTGGAAAGTGAGTTCAGAATAGGCTGTTTTCCTTTGTTAGACATATTGTTTATATTGTTCTTACTGTGAATGCTTATAACATCAAAAAACATTTTCGGTCAATATTCTCACAAAATACCTGTTATTTTCAACATAATTACGAGTTTAAAAATCATCATATTTCAAAATGTCGGCTCTGCTTATGTATATGACATGCATCTTAGCTGAAATTGTTAGTGACTTCGCGTACTTTTTCCTGCAAAAGGTTTACTTATTAATTATCCAAACGCATTTAAAAATTTAAGGAACAATGGAAAGAATTTTGTGAAGCTTGACAGCGGAAACCTTCCAAAGTTTCATGCATTTACGACTTACGCCTGCTTCATTCGGCAACGAAGTCAGCTTGCGTCTCTCTTGATTAGAAATAGGACAACAAAGGCCTAGCTCTTTGCGAGTTGTAGTAGCCAAGCGTTTAAGGCAACGAACTACAGTGATAAAGTTCGTAGGTTCGCATACCGCTGGGTATGAAAAGATTTTTTTCTGCTTCTTGTTAGTAACACATTCTGAGGCTTCGTTATTTTTCTGAAATATTTGTTGTTATTTACATGTAAGAACGCACTTTCTCAGTAATAACTGTTTTCGACTTCGTGAGTTCCATATCTTTAAGAGATGTACGAAGAAATTTCTGTGTGTGAAACAATTGACAGTGACATTTACATCTTTTACTGTCACAAATAAGTCGCCATTTTTTCCCGAATACTTAGCGATTTCCCAGCGTGTGGCCAGACAAGAATCTAAGAGCACAACTTAAATTACTGCGAATGAAATTAGCAGCAATCATCATTGCTTGTCACAAAATTTATCTGCAACTCAATCCTTAACAACAGTAGACAGAGATGAAAGATCCCTGCCATAATATTTTTAGACTGTACCACCAATATACGAAACATTTTGATTCATCAGATGCATGTTATATACTACGACGAACTTTAACAGCTGCACTCGATAGACGGCGTTTTTTATAAATTTTGTTAGTTGCACTCGATAGACGGCTTTTTTTTATAAATTTTGTTTTTAAGACCCAAATCGTTAATGTATCATACAAGGAAGTAGGCTACATCATTATCTGGATCTCTAGGAGCGAGTTACAACCAGATTCCGTACATCGTCTTATTCTTTGACACACACAAAACAATTTTTCTGTTTCATGGAGGTGTGTTGCGTCTATGCAACTAATTGAAGGCAATTTGTTTATTGTCATATGCGTTTCGCTTCTTTTATTTGTGAAGCATGGTCTGCCGCGACATGTTTCCCCCACCCAACGCCAGAGAGCTCTCTGTAGTTACAGGCAGGCGCTAATCCAGGAGAGCGCAGTGTTAGCATGATTTATGATGACTGCAGAGATGGCAGTGGTGGGGTGAGGGCGATACCTATCCTCCGCCCACACTGTGTTCCTTAGAGATGGTATTTGGACCACATTCACTGTAGAATACTTATGTCCATGCTGAGTGTCTCCTTCCCACCCTCTTCGATTCTGACATATTGTGTATGCCAACGATTTTTACAACAATAACAAGTAATGTTAAGATATCTTAATATAATAATATGAGGGTCATTCAATAATTAAAGAGGCGAGTTGGTCTGGGGAAAACCTGTTAGTAGGGCAAGTTTGGTACATTTATTGCTTGAAGTTGGCGTCACTGGGATGAGCTGCTGATCAGATTATGTATCCACACTGTTTTGTTTATAATCTCAAAAATACATTTCAAGAAGGCGAGTCTGCTTGAAACGTCCACATTAGTTGAACAACGTTCTGTTATTCGTTTTCGACCGCCATGTGACTCTGGAAATGACAGTTGATAAGGTTCAAGTTAGTACTGGTACAGTTCATAAACTTATCTGTAACAAGCTGAAGTACCGCAAAACATGTGCAAGATGGGTCCCAAAGAAGTTGACGCGGCTACACAAGGAAACAAGGTTGAGAGTGTGCACAGAGCTAAAGGAAAGTTATGAAAGAGAAGGTGAGCACTTCTTCAATAAAATATTAACTTGTGATGAAACTGGGATTCACTATTATGAGACAGAATCGAAAAGATATAGTGGAGTGGAAGCACAACAACTCACCTGTCAAGAAAAAATTCAAAACCCAAGCATAAGCAGGAAAAATCATGTTGACGATGTTCTGGGATGTTGCAGGTCCAGTTTTTTGTGATTATCTCGAACAGCAGCGTACAATGAACAACTGTTTTGTATATACTTAAAAATACTAAATTTTTTGGAAATTTATGGTAAGGGCTAAAGGGCTACTGGACCAAACTGCTGAGGTCATAGGTCCCTAAGCTTACACACTGCTTAACCTAACTTAAATTAATATATGCTAATGGCAACACAGACACCTATGGCCGAGGGAGGACTCCAACCTCCGACGGGGGGAGCCGCATGAACCGTGACATGGCGCCTCACACCACGCGGCTACTCTGCGCGGCAGAAATACTAGTTACAGATTTTGTACATGTGTGCACTGGTGGGAATATCCGTTGACATTTACAACGAAGGTATGTGATGTTAATCACACTCATCAGAGTTGTTTAATTTTTTGGGAAAAATTTTTGTTTTGTTTTTTAAAAATGGCTCTGAGCACTATGGGACTTAACTACTGAGGTCATCAGTCCCCTAGAACTTAGAACTACTTAAACCTAACTAACCTAAGGACATCACACACATCCATGCCCGAGGCAGGATTCGAACCTGCGACCGTAGCGGTCACGCGGTTCCAAACTGACGCGCTTAGAACCGCACGGCCACACCGGTCGGCTTTTGTTTTTTAGTTTCTGTTAAAAGCGATGAACCGTTTGGAGAACGGACAATGTAGTCCGAAAGTAGTCACAATAAGCACAAATTTTTGAACGCAACTGTGACTGAATCTGGAGAAGAAATAAAATTAATTAGTTTACATCAGTTCTCATTGTGTCGCTATTCAAAGCAATTTCAAAAATGGTTCAAATGGCTCTGAGCACTATGGGACTTAATATCTATGGTCATCAGTCCCCTAGAACTTAGAACTACTTAAACCCAACTAACCTAAGGACATCACACAACACCCAGTCATCACGAGGCAGAGAAAATCCCTGACCCCGCCGGGAATCGAACACGGGAAAAGCAATTTCGAATGAGAGTAGTAGATCACAGGAAAATTTGAGAAATACGCGAGGTTTGTATTTGTTTTATGAATCCAGATACCAACAAACTTTCAGAACTTCAACAGCTTCGCAATTTACAAGATATAAAGCCGAAATGTTCACTCAAGCACTGTTAGTATTTCAATTAGCACTAAGCTTGTGGACACCAGTGAGTGTACTATGCCTCTGGAAGAGTGTGAATGATTAGTCTTTCCGATTTTTTTTGCTGAAAGGTCTTTCCCTTTGTGCATTGTAACACTTGACTTCCTTGGACTCACAAACATGTCGGATTTGTTTCTCGCAGAAAGCACATCAGCCACTGAATGGGCGCCTTGGCTGTGTGGAACGTTCTCTACAGCCCATCGTGCTGAATGTCCATTCACATGAGTACTAAGGAGAACGCTAAAAATTAACAGTTCCTCGCCACTTTCGGCAATGTTACTGTTATACTACATTAAACTTCTTAAGTCGGCTAAAATTTGGAAATGGATGCGTGTGGAAAGGTAGGTGCTCTGATGACGCCGTCAGTCGCGTCTCGGGGACGCCGCGTCGTGCCAGGGGACCCCGGCAAAATCGGGACAGGGCAAACAAAGGCTTGTCTTCAGTCACTCTCTGTTTCTTTCGTTACTTGAACGGAAAATCGTAGTGACAAGACTGTTCACACACTGTGAGGTGCACCACGTTCCAGTCGTTTGCACAGTCGTTTACACCACGAGATACAACGCGCTATCTCGTCTTCCGTTAAGGAATAAGCATCAAGCGATCTCATTTTAAGGAGAGCGATGTCTTTTGAAGCCAAACCGAGCATCTGTCCACGTACCTGCACGACGTCCACCGCCAGCTGCTGCCTCTTCTGTTGACGCTATCCGATGAACAGCTGCTGCACAACAACAGTTAGGAGGAGACGGAGCTCCTGGCTGCTCCTCTCCTCACACCTGCTCAAGGGACCAGAGCGACCGGCGGAGGCTCCCCGCGCGCTGGCCCACGCCTAACCGTGGCGCTCCCGTCCCGTGCCGATCGCTGCTGCCGTCTCTTCTGCCACCGCGGCGTCACGTTAGGGCTCGCCACGACTCGAAGTACAGTGCCTCCGCGTTAGGGTCCGTCTGCTCTCGGAAGCAATGGATACGGTTCTTCACACTCGACGCCACTACCTCGCGAATAAATTTGTATTTCGGACAATCTGACCTCCGGAGCCCCCTCTCTCCTCTCTTCTCGTACAGGTAATAACTTCGGGCTAATTATCGTTTCTCTTTCGAAGAAAAAAAAACCCACTAAGCAATAACCAGTACTTAATTGGAAGTCTTTCTTATTATTATCACAGGACAAACCAGTACCTCCAAATTCCTTTTCAGTTCGTGGAACACGCATCTGCTTCCCAAAACCGAAATGTTCAACAGGAAGGACACACTGACGGCACCCTGCGCAGCCCCGTTCTGATCTGCAGGTCCAGTCGCCGCCCTCCCTCAAAAATGTGTGAAATCTTATGGGACTTAACTGCTAAGGTCATTAGTCCCTAAGCTTACACACTACTTAACCTAAACTATCCTAAGGACAAACACACACACCAATGCCCAAGGGAGGACGAACCTCCGCCGGGACCAGCCGCACAGTCCATGACTGCAGCGCCTAGACCGCTCGGCTAATCCCGAAAGGCCCTCTCTCAGAGTTAACCGCAAAGGCAGCCCCTTCAGCTGTCCACGCCACACGGGCGGGACAAGTTGATGATCGCATTTGACTCATTAAGTCTGCTATTAGCTCCCAACATGCCAGCAATACGGAGACGAGACAACATTTATCTTACCATCACACTTCACGTTCTTGTTCAGGTAAAGAGAAATGGGACTTTGGAGAATTTTCTCTACATTCCATCACGTCAAGACGTAGGACAAACCGTGGGCCTCCTAGGAAAGGACAAAACGAACAAGGGACATTTAGTTAACCCCATCCTTGAACGTAAAGAGGGGCCATGCAGTGCGCCTGGAGAATAAATGACTAAAACACGACTGGAGACAGACGCCCAGTACTGTCACGTGTTTCACGGACTGGACGTGAAATATAGACGGATTACAGCTGAAATAACGTCCGTCACGAGGAAGGGCCTTGCAACACGGAAAATTCCCCTGTCGCTTCGATACGACAGGTAAGCGTCACAGGCTCCCCAACTCTGTCGTACCACTGAAAATCAGAAGCCAATTTGAAGTACATATTATATTCGTGAGTCGTACGGTGGTCCGCGCCTCGTGGTCGTGCGGTAGCGTTCTCGCTTCCCACGCCCGGGTTCCCGGGTTCGATTCCCGGCGGGGTCAGGGATTTTCTCTGCCTCGTGATGACTGGGTGTTGTGTGATGTCCTTAGGTTAGTTAAGTTTAAGTAGTTCTAAGTTCTAGGGGGCTGATGACCATAGCTGTTAAGTCCCATAGTGCTCAGAGCCAGTCGTACAGTGACCGCCAAATAATTCTGTGCGACAGCTAAGCAAAAGAAAATGCTGATGTGCGAACGGGACGCCTCAGTGCACGTGACAGGCGGGCGGGGGTCTCCGGCACTCGCCGCGGAGCCGAATCGAACGGCGCGCTATCGAGCCGGTGTTACGCAAGCCGGCCGCGGGCGACCCAGCAGGCAAGCGACACGGCCGCGGGTACTCGACACGCGCGGGGGTGGGTGGCAGCAGACAGCGCCGCCGGTCACCACCCACCTGCCTGTCTGTAGATGCCATATCGTCACCGCTTACGTCCCGCACTTAAAACACCACAGATAATCCTGAGGCCCACCTGCGCACATCGTTATCTACGAGTGGGATTTCGAAAAAAGTGAGTAATTAAGACGGAAGTGTCACTAAGATGCCGATAATTAGCGCCATTCCAGGAGACCGAAAAACACTCTCACTGCTACAGGAGAATTTCTTATTGCAAAACCGTGTAATTCCATTCAAATCGCAGTCGGCAGGATCGGAGTGGAGGTAGTCGTAGTCTACAGCTTATCGTTCCAATACGGTCGTCCAAATGTCTGTTTCAGTAGGAAATCCCGTCAGCTGTAGCGTCATGCAGTTGCTGTCAACACGCAGTACGCTACCCAGGACAGCTCGCTCCGCGTTTACTGCGGCATATCGAGACACGAAACGAAAGGTGCGTAAGTACACTACTGGCCATTAAAACTGCTACACCAAGAAAAAATGCACATGATAAACGGGAACTCATTGGACAAATATATTATACTAGAACTGACATGTGATTCATTTTCACGTAGTTTGGGTGCATAGATCCTGAGAACAACCACCTCTGGCCGTAATAAAGGCTTTGATACGACTGGGCATTGAGTCAAACAGAGCTTGGATGGCGTGTACAGGTACAGCTGCCCATGCAGCTTCAACACGATACCACAGTTCATCAAGAGCAGTGACTGGCGTATTGTGACGAGCCAGTTGCTCGGCCACCATTGACCAGACGTTTTCAATTGGTGAGAGACCTGGAGAATGTGCTGGCCAGTGCAGCAGTCGAACATTTTCTGTATCCAGAAAGGCCCGTACAGGACCTGCAACATGCGGTCGTGCATTATACTGCTGAAATGTAGGGTTTCGCAGGGATCGAATGCAGGGTAGAGCCTCGGGTCGTAACACATCTGAAATGAAAAGTCCACTGTTCAAAGTGCCGTCTGTGCGAACAAGAGGGGACCGAGACGTGTAACCAATGGCACCCCATACCATCACGCCGAGTGATACGCCAGTATGGCGATGACGAATACACGCTTCCAATGTGCGTTCACGGCGATCTCGCCAAACACGGATCCGATCATCATGATGCTGTAAACAGAACCTGGATTCATCCGAAAAAATGGCGTTTTGCCATTCGTGCACCCAGGTTCGTCGTTGAGTGCACCATCGCAGGCGCTCCTATCTGTGATGCAGCGTCAAGGGTAACCGCAGCCATGGTCTCCGAGCTGATAGTCCATGCTGCTGCAAACGTCGTCGAACTGTTCACGCAGATTGTTGTAGTCTAGCATCCCCATCTGTTGACTCAGGGATTGAGACGTGGCTTCACGATCCGTTACAGCCATGCGGATAAGATGCCTGTCATATCGACTGCTAGTGATACGAGGCCGTTGGGATCCAGCACGGCGTTCCGTATTACCCTCCTGAACCCACCGATTCCATATTCTGCTAACAGTCATTCGATCTCGACCAACGCGAGCAGCAATGTCACGATACGATAAATAGCAATCGCGATAGACTACAATCCGACCTTTATCAAAGTCGGAAACGTGATGGTACGCATTTCTCCTCCTTACACGAGGCATCACAACAACGTTTCACCAGGCAACGCCGGTCAACCCCCTGTTTGTGTATGAGAATTCGGTTGGAAACTTTCCTCATGTCAGCACATTGTGTGAATGCTCTGAAAAGCTAATCATTTGCGTATCACAGCATCTTCTTCCTGTAGGTTAAATTTCGCGTCTGTAGCACGTCATCTTCGTGGTGTAGCAATTTTAATGGCCAGTAGTGTATTATTCCACACTGATTTAATGTCCAGTTAAATGACAACAAACAACCACGGTCGCGAAACGACACGACGCGATCAGATACTGTCTGCGACAAATTGTTGTGTGTTTCCCTCCGTCGGTCCTTTGAAGAGGACATTCCTTCATCGTCCTTTCCAAACCTGAACCTGCCCTCGTCTCGTCCCGTAGTTGACGGGACGTATAGACCTCAGCGTTCCTCCTTTTTACAACTGCGGACTAATACAGGCGACAGGGAAGTGTTTGGCCCGTGCTGACGGCGGCCCGCCGCTCGCCGGCCGTCACACGTACACGCCTGGCGGACGCACCGGCATCGACACTGCAACACGGCCGCGTGCCGCAGACACTGCGGATGAGAACGCGCGCTACGCCAAAAAGGCGACGAATCGCGTGTGCGCGGCGGCATCAGTAGGGCTGAACAGTAAGAGGTGTTTGAGAAACGTTTCCGTTAACCCCACTACGTCGACATTGCAGCTGTGACTGATTTACAAGGTTCGAGCATCGTAAATATGTTAAAACGTCTCACCTTTCTAGTTTACTGATGCTTCAAGAATAACACCAGTCAAATTCTTCGACTGTCCTTGAGATCAACAGTAGCTTAATAAATAGTTTATGAATACTGGTGCATTGTATGCCACTACGTCATGTTTCTTCGCGAAACACTGTGTCGTTTTGTTTAGTGAAAGATCGCCGATGCTACAGTTAAATCTCCATTTTTTGTTTATGTAGGGAATGTGATGTCTACATGTACTTTCCACTAGATATTTCCACTTCTGCAGGGTGCTGGAAATAAAAAGACTCAACAAATGGCGAGCAAATGAACACAAGACAACACGACAAGCCAATACTGGAGTCCGATTGTAAGCAGTATGTCTCGGACAGCCTGTAAACAACAGAGACGACAGGCACTAGCGGTGCGGTAGCGAGCGACGTGACTCTGCCTGCCATACGTGGCAGCGGTAAGGAGAGACTCCGAAAACGGTAACGAGAAGGGCTCCGGAACGAAGAGAATCTGGAACAAGATGACAAACAAGAAGGAGAGATCACGTCAAGGATGCTGTGAATAGAAGAGGATTGCAATGAGAGTAAATGCGAAAGGAGAGACTGTGGGAGGACAGAGAAGACTGGAAGGCGCTCTGTGAATGATCTGCGTAAGCAGAAACGCTTCAGGAAGAAGAAGAAAAGAGGAGGAGAAGGAGGAAAAGAGTGGCTTCGAAATGCTCTAGGCACTACGTCTGCTGACCAGGAAGTGTATCCAAACACTTGCACTACCCTTTCCGGAGAGATAATGTTGACGTAAACGTTTTCCACCACGGGATACCGAAACGGCAAGATCAGACAGAGCGACTACCGGCTGTAGCCCTAGTGGGACATGAGACACGCACTCTGATTCGAGAACGACTTGACTAGCAGGCAGCCAGACAGTATACAACCGTCGACGTTCCTTTATTGCCTGTGTGTTGCTCTGGACAGGCGTTTGCAGCATCTCCAGACGCTAATTGCTATTGTTACGATTTTCACTGCATTGCTCAAAGACGTAAGTGGAAAGGCCTTCAGTAACAATAATGATATTTTTCAGACGAAAAAATGTCACTTAGTTTTAGATAGGGAAAAATGAAGAGGAGAGTTGGATTACGTTATCATTTAACACATATCAAAAAAAGTTTGGCATCAGCTCGATTCCGAGAGTTCCGGAACCTGTTCAAATGGCTATGACTTAACATCTGAGGTCAACAGACACCTAGACTTAGAACTACTTAAATATAACTAACCTAAGGACATCACACACATCCATGCCCGAGGCAGGATTCGAACCTGCGACCGTAGCAGCAGCGCGGTTCCGGACTGAAGCACCTAGAACCGCTTGGCCACTGCGGCCGGCGAACCTGTACGGAAAATTGGAATACAGATCAACATAAACATCACTTTAGACCTTTTTATTGCTCATGAAAACCACACATTACATGTTGTACCACCACAGAACGAGACCTTCAGAGGTGGTGGTCCAGATTGCTGTACACACCGGTACCTCTAATACCCAGTAGCACGTCTCTTTGCACTGATGCATGCCTGTATTCGCCGTGGCATACTACCCAAAAGTTCATCAAGGCGCTGTTGGTCCAGATTGTCCCATTCGGCATGTTGTTGGGCCATTTGTACCACGCTGCATGATGTGTTTGCAAAGATGGACCTCACCATGGACGTTGGGAGTGAAGTTGCGCATCATGCAGCCTATTGCGCACAGTTTGAGTCGTAACGTGACGTCCTGCGGCTGCACGAAAAGCATTATTCAACACGGTGGCGTTGCTGTCAGTGTTCCTCCGAACCATAATCCGTAGGTAGCGGTCATCCACTGCAGTAGCAGCCCTTGGGCGGCCTAAGCGAGGCATGTCATCGACAGTTCCTGTCTCTCTGTATGTCCTCCATGTTCGAACAACATCACTTTGGTTCACTCCGAGACTCCTGGAAACTTCTGTTTTTCAGAGCCATTCCCGACGAAAAGTAAAAATGCGGACGCGATTGGACCGCGCTATTACCCGTCTAGGCATGGTTGAACTACAGACAACACGAGCCGTGTACCTCCTTCCTGGTGGAATGACTGGAACTGATCGGCTGTCGAACCCCCCCACCGTCTAGTAGGCGCTGCTCATGCATCGTTGTTTACATCTTTGGGCGGGTTTAGTGACATCTCTGAACAAATGCACTGTGTCTGTAATACAATATCCACAGTCAGCGTCTATCTTTAGGAGTTCTGGCAACCGGGGTGATGCCAAACTTTTTTTGATGTGTTTATTTCTTATCTCCTTATAATGGCAGAGGTCATACGTAGACCGGATATTAACGTGGTGGATAGGCCGTGGCGAACTCTTAATAAGCCAAGTAATTTATAAAAATACTTTTATAACGAGCGAAACGAATCAACGTCGCTAAGGAAATTGTAAATTTTTAAACTCTAAGCAAAGTCAGACAGCAAAGCCGGCCCGGATATTTCCTGCTACGAGGAATTCTGTATCCGAGAGGTAAAGCTGTAATTAATCAGTAGGGGAACGCGATGTCATTATGAAGAACAGGAATCCAGCTCCAGGGCACATCGAATGGTGCTTACCTTGGACCCAATAGAATGGCGGATACGGTAAACTTGGAAGTACACTGTTACACACGCAGAGATTATGAAAAAACTCACGGCGATACGTGGAATGCTGGCGGCGTCCTCGGTGCGCAGCGCGAGCGCATGCAGCGCTAGGCGACTCTTCTCACGAGGCGGGCGCATCTTCAGCATACACTCGTCACCTCCATTCTCTTCCCATTTCGCGATCCGTGACGGTTCCTTTGGAAGGGCACGGTCGATTTCCTTCGGTATCCTTTCCCGAATCCAGCTCGTATCCGTCTCATCGCTGACTGGACACTAAGCACTGATCTTGGTACCTTCGTATCGGTTAGGTCAAGAAGCGGTCCGTGGCAACAGGGACGCCAGCTGCTAGACGTGCAGAGCCCGCCGGGCTACGCGCGCTGTCTGCGCCGCGAGGCTGCGACGTGGGCGGCGAGCGCGCCCGGTCAGCCGCCGCCTCCTCCACTGACTGGCGGCCAACCGCGCCGATACTCGCGGTGAGCATCCTTCGTAGCTGCAGGGCCATACTTGCTTCTCCCGTGCAAAACAGACTCCCTGCGACGTTAATCCGTCAACAACGGCCACAGTAAACACGACACACATTACGGATCTAACACTGCGCCTTCCGCCGTCCGCCAGTCTCGCGCCTATTCGATTCTTTTTCTCGCAGACATCACACGTCTCGTGCGTACCTGTATTTGCAATGACCCGAAGTGGAATGACCACGTAAGATCAGTTGTAGGCAAATCAGATGCCCGGCTCAGATTCCTCGGAGGAATGAAAACGTGCTGCCTACCGACAGACAGCAGGAAATAACCGACTGTCGACGTTAAAAAAACTCCTAGCGGCTTCTCGCGCTGATTCTGCAAACTGGCTACACACAGTGGCGAGCTAAAGGAAAGTATCTCCCGCGTTTATCGTCACAGCTGTCCGTGGCTGACTACTGAATGACGCTGCCGTCATCGTTGTAATCTCTGACGGCGTTCCAGTTATTGCACGGCGGCGCCTAGTTATCATAGCTTCTTCGTAGCAATCAAGCCGCCGGCAGCCCAAAGTTGTCATCAAAATTAAAACTGCTCGGTCGTTTAGGCATTTCGATTGCCTGTCTCACTTTTCGATTACACTCACACAGTGCTTCTGCTAAAAAGCGATCAGTAGCAGAGCTTACATCCTGACCACAGAACTTGATTCAAGTGGCTCTGAGCACTATGCGACTCAACTTCTAAGGTCATCGGTCTCCTAGAACTTAGAACTACTTCAACCTAACTAACCTAAGGACATCACACACATCCATGCCCGAGGCAGGATTCGAACCTGCGACCATAGCGGTCGCGCAGTTCCAGACTGTAGCGCCTACATCCGATCGGCCACTCCTGCCGGCACCACAGAACTCATTATCCTCGTACGGAACGGACGGGAAATTATATGATATAAACAATCGAATGCTGTTTGCTTCAGTGGGATTACCGCCAGCATAAGCACGAGACTTATAACTTCGCAATCTATCGTTGCTTCTGTATTACGTTATACTATCTCCCGAGAGCAACAAAAAGGATCACTCATTAAATTCAAAACCAGAGGTGGAAGTAACTGATTAACAGCCTATTTTGGAAATCGTATGCTAATTTCATCACCTGCGTGACACTACCTGTAAGAACTTTAAATGCAGTACCTCTAACGGCGGTAGACACGTATCTGGACATACACAGACCCACACGAAGTTCTGACTGTGCAGGACGTATACAGCACTGAGCTTCGTGAGGCTTAAGCCATTGGCAAAGGCGTACATTCGAAAGTCAACGTTCAGAGTGAAGAACTTCTGCCATCATAGTGTGGAAAACCGCGTTCGAAAAGTCTTTCCGTACGTGTAAGGCAATAGCAATCATAAGAGATATTCTGAATGTGTGTTTCACTCAAGACTAATGAAATGTAAGAACGCCAACTGCATCACATGCACGCCATCAGTCACCAGAAACAGCTGCAGACGCCATATTGGTTTTCAGTTAAAACTAGGAGAGTAAATTCGGTACGGGCACAGTTTTCATATCAAATTAATTAATTGATCAATTAATTACCCCCACACACGGATGATGTCTTGGGATTTCGCCAGCTGCCATGTGCTCCCCACAAGCTCATTTTTAAAAAATGGGAATTTCCAAAATCGCGGGAATTTGTCCCCACACTTTGTTAACGCCGTACCCGGGAATTCAAAATAGCGGGTGCCTATTCTGTGACTCGAACCCTGGTCCTTCTGGATGGAAAGCCTAAGTGTACCCCCCCCCCCCCCTCCCCCCTATACAGGGAAACTGTCTAGCTGCAGGAAGGATCGACCTAATTACGTAATTAATCATAGAAGACTGGGCCTAATTACACTTCTATATGTACAGCGCTAAACACGGAGCGCTATAAATCGCAATACAGCTCAAAAATTGATGATGTCATACAACTGGTGTTATCCTGCTTAGAAAAAAGTTCACAATGGTTCAAATGGCTCTGAGCACTATGCGACTTAACTTCTGAGGTCATCAGTCGCCTAGAACTTAGAACTAATTAAACCTATCTAACCTAAGGACATCACACACATCCATGCCCGAGGCAGGATTCGAACCTGCGACCGTAGCGGGCGCTCGGCTCCAGACTGTAGCGCCTAGAACCGCACGGCCACTCCGGGCGGCAAAGTTCACAATGCCACTCGAAACTAGTGGCAGACGTACTCAAAATAAACTCTACATAGGGTGATCCATTCACCTATAAGCTGACGGGAAAAGGGCGGGAAATGTGTTCAGCAGATGAGATCCTGGTGTTGGACAGGGAGAAGTTTACTAAGTGTGTTACCTGTAAGCATATAGCTGAGGACTGTGTCTATCGCTGTTTCACGTCGGATTTCACTACAGACGCCTCCCGCTGCGTTGCTCGACAATAACCCTGGTGCTCGAATTTCAAATAAATGGTGCTCTCTTTATTTCGCGACAACTTCATTATATTTCACTTCCCCCGAGACGCCAGCTTAGCACAGCTGATGTGTAACTTGCATGTAGTAAGAAGGGGTAGGGCCGCAAACCATCACCTTAAGTGTTAGGAAGACCAATACGTCCTACCACAACTGATGGAAAATGCTTATTTGTTCTAACTGCACATCAAAATTGTCGTGAAAAAACTAGCACTTGTAAACAACGGGTCATAATGCAACGCGTATAGTGGAAATTGAGAAAATAATTTTAATAACACAACTACCGCAATAACCGACCCCGAAAGATCGCACCATGAGAGAGGGGGCGACACCTCCACGTGTGTTCTATTTTGCTGCAAAAACTACCGATCATGTAGAACGTTCTTGGTATTTCAAAACCTTCATCGGAGTCAAGAAAAAGAGATAATTTAAACTCCGAAAAAAACATACAGTGTAATGAAACATGTATGTTAACCGATTTCTTTCATTTTAATGGACAAAAATTACAGGTTTGAGAGCATCCCTGGCATTTAAATGACTGTCTAAACATTTTGTCATGCATAAGAGCATCGCAAACATTTCAGATACGTGAAATAACATTACGGCTCTGAGCTGGTTAGTTCGTAACCGAGGAGAACACGCGTGCAGCTGCTGCCTCTCTCTTCTGGTGCTATCTGTTGGGGTCGATTATCGCGGTAGTACTTGTGTTGTATTATGACCCGTTGTTTACAAGTGCTACTTGTTTCAAATGTCTCTAAGCACTATGGGACTTAACATCTGAGGTAATCAGTCCCCTAGAACTTAGAACTACTTGAACCTAAATAACCTAAGAACATCACACACATCCATGCCCGAGGCAGGATTCGAACCTGCGACCGTAGCAGCAGCGCGGTTCTGGACTGAAGCGCCTAGAACCGCTCGGCCACAACGGCCGGCGCTAGTTTTTTCACGACAATTTTGACGTGCTATTAGAACAGAAGCACGTTCGGATGCGCGGTCCGTGTAGCGACGCCTTTCGACAAGCGTGCGCCGGCGCAGTTAAGCGAGGCCTGGACCGGGCAAGACGTCGCTCTGCGTGCACATGCGCCCGGCTCACCGTCACTTCCGCCCCGGTTTATGGAGACCAGCTAACGCTCGTTCTCACACTGCCCCAGAGTGCACGGAATTTTGAAACTCGCGGGCTGGGTGAGACTGTGTAGAGGACTGGGAGCTCGCCTTTCGCCTACAACGGTCTCGTCGAGTGCGCTACCCGGACACTGTTCGAGTTGGAACGCAGTGGAGAGGAGCGGCCAGAAGTCGCCGCACACGCAGCCCCCTCTGGCCGGCGTGCGGGACCGCGCCCCTCCCTCGCGACCAGTGGCGGCGCCAGAGTCCCGTAGACCCTGGCATTTCAGAGTAACTGCTCGTCTGGGTACGAAAACAATGCGAGACAGCTGGGGACACACACAAAGTGCTCAACAAGCGAAGTGACACTGTCTGCACCCCGTGCTCATGTTTTTTCTCTTTTGTAATATACGTTATTTATTTACAAGTGTAAGCCCGCTAACACAGAGCAGACGCTGAGGCGGAGTCCCGTAGTCAAATCGGACGAGTTCACATCTGTGACACCGAGAGTTGAATATTATCACAAAAGTTTTTGGTAGTGTTGACCGCGGCGGAATGGAGCTTCCCATTAGAGCTGAGCATTAGCCGGATCTTTATAGTTGCCGTAATTGTAATGCTGCGGAAGATTAATTATTTCGCCTTAGGGAAAATTTTGACTTCATTATGGGACACATGATTTTTCTTTGAACAGCTCGTGTTTCAAATTTAAAAAAATAAAAAAAAAAATAAAGCTAGCTGAAGAAAACTAGAGTATTCTAAATCCGTTACTAAATCAGTGGCAGAAAAATATTTAAAAAATGGCGAGAGACTCAACAGCAGAAGGCGGCAGGATGGCTTAAAAAAGGATCACTCGTGGTAACGTGGATCGCTGTACCTCTGCAGACAACCAAACAGAATTTGTGGGCGTAGTGGACAACAGTGCAAAGTACAAGAGGAACTGAAGTACGGAACTGTTTACCACCCTTCAGTTTTAGCAGCAGCAGCAGCCGCAGCCGCCGCCGCCGCCGGCCGCTGTATCGACCGCCGCCGCCGCCTCCTCAGGGCCGATCGCGGCCGGCCGGCCCGCCGCCCCCTGTTGCGCCCCCACCTCGCCTCGCCCCGCCACGCCTCTCACAGCCCGGGCCGACTCCACGGCCGCCAACACGCCACGGACGAATCCTCTTCTCTGTCCGCATCGACAATAAATTATCCACATTCCGCTCAATGAAAAGTCTCCTTCTGAAGCAACCTCTTCTGTCGGTCGTTCGCTTACGATATTTCGACGACGTGACTCGCTCCCTCCTGAGGCGGGGAGCGCCCCAAGAAGAAAGCGACTCGCGTGGTCGAAATACTGTAAAAGAACGACGCAGCGATCGCCAAAAGACCCGATTATTCCGACGTGCCATCATTCACAAAAGAAATTCTGACAGACACAAAAGCAAGGGTGAGATTCAGAGGAGCACTGTCAGAAGAATTCGAGATCAAGACAGGTGTTTAACAGGGAGATGGATTGTCACCATTGTTGTTCAATATAGCACTGGACGAAGCGATCAGGCAGTGGAGAGCAATAAAAGAGGAAATGGGAATACCTAAGACCCATGTGGGGGACAAAAAGGACAACAGGGCTCAAGTGGACTGCCAAGCCTTTGCAGATGACATAGCAATAGTAAGTGAGACGGAAGAAGACGCAAAGACACAATTCGACAACTAAAGTAAGGTAGCCAGAAAGGTGGGACATTAAACACCACTGCAAACTGGGAAACACCGGAAGGCACTGTGCAAATGGTGGACAAATTTAAATACCTGGGAGAATTTATAACAGGAAAGAACAGGAGCAAGGAGGGAATAACAGAGAGGATAAAGAAGATGTCAGCCTTCTGCATGACAAGAGAGGTATACAATAAAAAGAATATATATCCACAGAGGCAACGATAAGCCACTACAAGGCAACAGTGAGGAATGCAGTATTATATGCTGCTGAGACGATGACACTAGGAAGAAATGGGGCAGAGCAACTAGAGAAAGAAGAGAGGAAATTACTGAGAAAAATACTAAGTCCCAAAAGAGGTGGAGAGAGGTGGATGCGAAGACCTAGGGAAGAATTGTACCGGAACATGAGAACAATATCCGGGGAAATCAGACTCAAAAGGGCAAGGTTTGCTGGGCATGTAGTTAGGATGAGTATGGACAGAATGACGAAGAGAGTGTGGGAAACAACAGGGAGGACAAGGGGAAAGACAGGAACCAAGTGGATTGTTGAACTTCGGAAGGACTGGTTGGAATTGGGGATCAAGGTCGAAGGAAAGGAAAATTGGAGGAACAAGTATACACCGATAAATATGCCGGAGAACAATGACAGAGAAGAATACAGGAAAAGATTAGAATGTCACCAGTGGAGCCGCCAGGAGAAACGGAAACTGAAGATCTCGGAAGAAGAGCGGGAGAGGAGAAGAGAAAGAATGAAGAGGTTCTGGGAGAAGAAGAGGAAAATGCAATCTACGAAGGGGCTACCCGTGGTCCTACAGAGGCCGTAATGCAAGAAGCAGAAGAAGAAAAAGACATGCCGTCATTTCGCCGGGAAAGCCTGACCCAGAATTCTCGAGTAAATGCTTAGCGGAATCACATTTCCCAAATTCGAGCTTACGACGACTTACTCGAGAGACATTCGAGTACGCCGTTACGCGTTCTCCAGTCGGCCGAATTATGACACGGGGACGTCACAGCATAATGCAAGTTGCACATGCTACCCGAGATTAAGTCGATGCCAGTGACTGTAGGACACTAGTAACGACCTTGATTTAGTCAGATAGGGCAAGACTCATTTATTTCCGTGTTGCCTTTCAGCAAACACCGCCCTATTCCACGCACCACCGAGGTTGTAGTCGCTATACGGCTAAAGTTATAGATATAAATTCTGATATGAATGGGGTTTTTGATGGCAGAATCCCAGTAAGTAGATGTATGGGATAATATTTCTGTTTCATCAAACATAATCGTTTGTTTCTTAACGAGATTGTGTTCGATGATACTTATAGTGACGTCTGAGCTGCGTGCAGCGTTCTGAAATCGTCGTCTCATCCTTTTTCACCAATGGAATTGCTACTAAGATCACCAGATGTCAGAACCACCAACACCAACGCTGTCTTTTACTGGGCGCACCTCCTCTTTAACTTCCTCCAGTGGCTGGAAAAAGGAGTGAATACCGTGTGTGCCCAGGACTCTGCCTCTTTTATCTGCTCTAGCTGCTAAGAAAGGAACGAATGCTATCGACTGATCATCTTATTATGACTCACTGTGTCTGTGTTTTGGTTTTTTAGAGACATATAATTAAATATTTCTATCGCTAAAGCTATTTCTTAGATGTATGATCTTGGAATCTAGCTGTTCCTGTGACAGTTTCAACTCTGTGTATCAGCTTATTTAGAACTGCTTTCTTATCAGCTGATGATGAAACCTTTCTGCGCTGAGGTACAGGTCAGTGTGTGTAGGTTCTCGGCAGAGACTATTTCATTTGTTTGACGAAACGGAAATACTATCCCGCGCATCTACCTACTGGGACTCTGCCATCAAAAAGCCGTTCAGATTACGATCTGTCTCTACAACTTTAACCGGGATAGGGCCTACAGCCTCAATGGCGCGGGGAATCGAGCGCTCCGAATCTAAAGGCAACAGAGAAATAAACGAATTCACCATCGCTACCAACCTCCAGCACTCACAGACATCGACTTACCAGGTGTAGAAGTATGAAACCGGAATTTGCTTGCAATAATTACACGTCTGTTGTTTTGAAACTGATAAAAAATATTTTATTCAAAATAATCTGCATTGCTATTTATACATTCCCGCCACCTCTCCGGCACGCTATGAAAGACACAAAAATCACAGTTCTTCTTTTGAAGCGAATCAGTCAGCGAGCCATTTTCGTACGAACTGAAGCGTTGTTCAGCGAGAGCGTGTCCCAATGACGCAAACCGATGATATTCGGACAAAGCTTAGCGTGGAGAATAAGCCGCATGCTCCAGTATTTCCCAATTGAACGCCTCGATCGTTCCCCTGACCCGTTATGCATGTGTAATGCGGCGTTAGCATAGAGCAATACGACTTTGTGTTGCCTTTTTCCAGATTCCAGTCGTTTTTCGCGTTTTAAATCGATCATTTGCTGTTGGCAGCGATCAGTGTTAGTGGTTTCACCAGGTTTTAGCAGCTCATAATAGATGACAGCCTTCTGATCCCACCAAACACAGAGCACTGTCTTCTTTCCAAAGCGATTTGGCCTTGCAATGGATGTCGATGGCTTGCCTGGATTCACCCATGATTTACCACGCCTAGAATTCTCAAAATATATCCATTTTTCATCAACTGTCACTATTCGACGAAGAAACGACTTCCTTTTCAATCCGGCGAGCAGCACTGCACAAGTGGTGTATCGATTTGTTTGCCGTTTTTCATTCAGTTCATGCGGAACCCATTTTCCCACTTTCTGCACATTTCCCATAGCTTTGAACCAAAGAGAAACGATTTTCTACGCCACGTTCAATTGTTTGGCGAGTTCCTGTTGAGTTTGAGTATCATCTTCATCCAAGAAGGTCTGCAATTCGTTGTCTTCGAACTTTTTCAGTGGTCTCCCGCGCTCGTCGTTTCTCACGTCAAAATCGTCACTTTTGAATTATTTGAACCACTCGAAACACTGCGTTTTCCCAAGACCACGTTCGCCGAAAGCTTCGACGAGCATTCGACGCGATTCTGCAGCAGCTTTCTTCAAATGATAACAGAAAATTTTCTCCGTGAATCGTAGTTAGTAGGCACAAAAATCGATATGTTTACGAGTTTGAAACAGATACCGATGTCCGGAACTTGGGTTACTGTGTGTTGACATTCGTCGTCAGCCGTTACAGGAAGCAGATGGCACTGCTGACGCGGTCTCAAAGGCCCTACACTGACGACTAGCACCATCAGTAAGGAAGCTACGGTTTCATACTTCTACACCTGGTAACGTCTCGTAGTAGGTGCAACTTGCAGTGCGCCGTCACGTCCCCGTGATAAGATTCGGCTAACTGAAGTACCAAAAGGCGTACTCACGTGTCTTCTGAGGAAGACAACGGAGGAAGTCTTCGAAAGAGAGAGGCTGACAAATGTGACGCGACAAGAACTCCGCGAAGCATTTATTCCAGAATGTAGCCGGGAAAAGCCACGTTCGTAGAGGCTGAATTCGGTTTCAGCTACGGCCATCATTCGGTCTGCTGTGGACGTGGAGGTTGAACTGTTGCCCTTCCTCCTCGCTAGCTACGGGGAATGGCGCAATACGGGGCTATACCGTGTACCGGAAAGCTACGCACACGGACCGCTACTTCCATTAAACTCTCTGTTCATCACACGAGGCACAAGCGCAGCTTCATCGGCACCCTGGCAACACCCGCAACAACAATACGTAAGCCGTGGCATCTCAGGCACGAGACACAACGTCTACATGGGGCAAACCGTTGGCGTTCTAAGAAGCAATGGGTATCCCACGACAGGCACGCACGGTGTGGCAAGGTCCAGCAGCCCGTGAAATCACATAATCGATACAGAAATCCGAGGCACGGCCATATATCCCCAGAATCTCCGAACGCGTGGCATAAAGACAGAATACACTCTGAGCCCTGCTCACTCCCAGCTATGCGTTTTCGTGAACTTTGCTGTCTATCTGTGTTTGGTTTCCCGCCCTTGTTGCGGTTACGTCGTGGTTCTTCTTCCTTCTACGTGTGGCAGCAGTGATGTGTATCGATATTTGCGCCGTGTACCATCTTTGGTTTGGTGTGTACAGTTTCCTGTTAGGGGATCTGGAGGCAGTCGTTCGGTTGTTGCTGACAAGGGAAGTTATCTCCGCGCGGTGCAGTCGGCTGGGGGCGCTGGCAGCCCCTGGGCAGTGTCGGAGCGTGTGTGGAGATGTCCGATCGCTACGAGCTTGGTGGTTCACCGACCCAGGACGTCAAATTTGAGTAGTGGTTTCAACTACCCAAGCCACGTCCATTCATGTCGTGGTGGTTCGTTTCGGTGGTTTGCTGTTGGTGAGGTTTTCCTGTGAGCAACACCGAGTGTTTCTACTGGTGAAATTTAGGCGCCATGCGGTGCAACTAACTATTTTGGTCGGCTACAATTTGAGTGCACCAGTGGAATTTTCTGTCTTGTGGCCGTTAGTGTTCTGGTTGCCTGCCCTGGCCACTAACGTAATTTCAGGCAGCGTCCGTTCCTCACCTGTTGTCGTTGTCAAACATGGTGTGTAATTTTGACAGCTAATACATACTCCATTGTGGATTATCACGTTTGTAACCCTTCCGGTCTGAGTTCTCATATACTGATTGACGGGAAGCAAATCGTTGTGTCGGTCGGTCCGTGACTGTCCCCTGGTTGGGTTCCGACGGATCAAGTATAGTTGGGCTCACCACCTGTCTCGCCTAAGTGAACGAGGGCAGACCGACCTCCTTGGAGGCTTCCGAGTGCCACCGGTGTTTAATTATCTGTTGTCAGCTACTTTAAATTTAAGGCTTATGGTTTTTTTATTTTTCTTAAAAAGTTTGCAAAATTAATTTTTATCTTTCAAGCTTAAACATTGCGGCCTTCTGCCTTTAAAAGATTATGGTAATACATTTTAAATTTTGAAACTTAATTGTGGCCTTCAGCCATTGGTATTGCACCTTGGATGTGTGTGTTCTATCTGCTTAGCCTTAGGGCTTTCCACGTAGCCATGATACCTTTTTTAATTTATTTGATTTGCCTCTTTAATTGCATTTTAATCTTGTTGACTTTTTAAGATTTCTTGTTGTTAAACATTCTGGCCTTCTGCCTTTAAAAGTCTATGGTAATATATTCTAAAAAATTTGAAATCTAATTGTGGCCATTTGTATTGCACTTTTCATATGTTTGCTGTTTTTTTAAAATTATTTTACTGATATCTTAGCTGGATTTTTATCTTGTTGATTTGTTAAGATTTCTTGTTTGGAGGCCTTCAGCTGTGAAAGAGTTACATTCGGTAAAGATCCGGCTATGTGCCGCTTTGGTTGTAAAGGTTATTAAGTTACAATAAATGACAATTAGAAGAAGAAACTGGCCTCAACCTTTGGCCCTTTCCACAATCCTATTACCTGTTCTGCCCAGAGGGTTTAGCAGGCGTATCACACTCCAATCCAAGAAATCAGCGATTACCTCGGGTCGGCCAAAGACAAACGGGACCCACTCACGGCGACATCGGCAATTTACCCAGTAGCACGCAGTATGCACCGGGGTGAGAGGTCGATCTAACAGCAGGGCGACGGAACATTATACGAAATGAAATGACAGGGTGGTACACACGGAAAAATCGGTCGTATCTGGGCACGAGTTGTGGTACACACGGAAAAATCGGTCGTGTCTGGGCACGAATTGAGTCGTGAGGAATGCTGTACAGGATTTGCTGAATCTCATGTTCCGGCAGTACCCACTGGTTCCGAGGCTCCATCGAGATGTACGAGCACAATCACGACTCGAGTAAGAGCGTGCATGCTATTGTACAGCTTTCAAATCCTGTGGACCAGTGGTGTGTTTAATTGGTGTGATCATACCAAGGAAATTATATGGAAATCCTTTGTTAGCTAGTTACCGTTGCTCATTTAGAATGTGTTGCGGTCATCTGAGGATGTGAATATATATATTTCTAGTTCTTCTATGAAGTCCATTTTCTTGCCTTCGTTTGTAGTATGTAACATAGGTAAGCTGTATCTAAT
Source organism: Schistocerca serialis cubense (assembly GCF_023864345.2). NCBI lineage: Eukaryota > Metazoa > Arthropoda > Insecta > Orthoptera > Acrididae > Schistocerca > Schistocerca serialis. The sequence continues at coordinate 107,312,210 of NC_064641.1, forward strand.
GTTAGAAATAGGTAAGCTGTGCTTAGTGTTAGACACAGTATGCTCGTGAGTGGCTACTGCTGACTTACTCATTTTTTTAAAATTTGTTAGTTTATTTAATTTATACATGCACTCCGATGGCTTTATAATTTTTCATTAAAATTTCTGCTTCCAGTCGTTGGAACAAAAAGAGAAAAAAAGAGAGGAAGGAAAGAGTAGAAGCATGTTATTGGCATGTTGCACGTCCCACATATGTTCTTTACACATTTAACGTGTTAGCTCAACAGGAAATGAATAATATTTTTATATCTTTCCTAAATGGATAATCGTTACATTGTAAACAATAAACGTCGAGTTTGACGCACAAATTGACATTAAGAATATTATGCAGAGTGCCACTGTTACATGCTTACAATGCGTGTGCTGTTCGCAATGCAACAGCTTATACGTCGACCTGGAAAGCCACAAGGACAATAACAAAACAAATCGCCACGCACTGGAACGTACGTTAAGTGTGTGCACGCGTTAACCTTTTGTCAAAAGTAAATGCAAGCACATTAGCATGTTTGTATTAATGAAACTAAACTGTCGGAAAAAATTAACCTCACAGTGCACCAGCGAAGGCGGCTGATTCGTCCTCCTCTGCAGAGTGTCGGCCCCGGTCCAGAGTCTGGACTAGACCTTGCCTCTGCTTCCCGCGCCGCCAGCTCAGCTCAGCTCAGGTCAGTGCTGCGGGCAGCCGATCGCTGCACGCAGCGACGCACCCTCTGCCTTCCCCCGTCCTTTTTCATGCGAAGCGCGGCAACCCCTTTTCTCATCACTTCGGGACTGGCCGGACAACTTTTGTTTTTCAAACAGCACTACTATATTATCATTACTCTCTCTCTCTCTCTCTCTCTCTCTCTCTCTCTCTCTCCTCTTCTCAGCGATCACAGGCCCTGCAGACCACGCGCTGCATCAACGGTCTGCTTCCACCGCCTTGTATCTCTCGCAGCCTCTCTCCACCCTTCCTAATACTGCGATGTCCTTCTCTATGACATCTTTCCACCTTGTACGAGGTCGGCCCAATGGTCTTGTTGCCTGGAAAGTTACTTCAAATCCTTTCTTGGTGACACCGTTGTTTTCCATTCTGGCCACATGTCCAGCCCATTGCAGTCTCCTACTTTTTAATTTCTGTATGATAGTGGGTTGCTTCATAAACTGATAAATTTTATTGTTCTTTCGAATTCTCCATACGGCATTCTCCAACACAGGTCCCCAGATTTTTCTCATTACTTTTCTTTCGAAAACATTCAGTTTTTCTCTTTATTATTATTATTATTATTTTTTAAACGATCAATTTGTTACGAGGCGATCTGTTTGGCTTAGGGAAAGGAGAACGCGTCAGGGAGACTGTCCTGGCGTCACACTCGAGAAAGCAAGCAGGACCTGAGTGAAATCAAGATACTCTCGTGGGATTTCTTGATCTAGAAAGAGTTAGACTGTAAAGATGCTGGAAGATATCTTGAGACCTTCAGACAAATAGGCATACACTGCAGGAAAAGGCGTGTAATATACGCATGCTCGAGAACCAGGAGAGGGCAATATGAATGGTAAAGCCAGAGAGTAGTGTCCCGATTATGAAGGGTGCAAGGCAGGTTGCAGTCTTTCTCTTCTGCGGTTCAACCTGTACATGGAACAAGCAACGAAGGAATTAAACTGAACGTTCACAAGTGATAGTAAAAGTCAAGGTGGAAGGGCATGCCGGCCGGTGTGACCGAGCGGCTCTAGGCGCTTCAGTCCGGAACTGCGCGACTACTACGGTCGCACGTTCGAATCCTGCCTCGAGCATGGATGTGTGTGATGTCCTTAGGTTAGTTAGGCTTAAGTAGTTCTAAATTCTAGGGGACTGATGACCTCAGATGTTAAGCCCATAGTGCTCAGAGCCATTCGAACCATTTGGAAGGGTATCAAAGAGGAGTTTCTGCTCTGAGATGGCGGAACTGACAGAGGGGAGGAAACCGTGGTGGGCTGCGTCAAATGAGTGATGACTCTCGCTGCCCAGAAAGGTAACTTCGTCTGAGCCAGTGCAGCGTGCCATCAGACCGAGTACCAGCAGCTGGACCGCGCCTGCAAAGAGTTAAGCGCAGAGTGCCTTCGTCGTCCAAATCAACCTCACGTATAACCGAAAGGTGCAAAAGTGACCTATAGCCCCTTTTTTGACGTAGGAGGATCTCATCTAAAATACGGCGAAGCAGTTGAACGCTGAGAGGGACTGCAACTCGTTGGCTAGACTATAACGCGTACTCCAAAACATGTGCACGTAAACAGTCTCAAACAGCGACCGTCCTGTTCCACAGCACTAACAAGACCCTCGAACTGAGGAAAAAACACTGCTGGCAAGTCGTGAAGCAACTGCTATACAGTCCCAAACTGGTCCCACCGTGTGACTCACATAAGGGAAAACTGGATAGAGCACAAGTCCTGGAGATCATACAAGGATGCAACCGTGTGTCCCCGCCCCCATCGACCTGTGCATGCATCAGCTGCCAACGGTAGTCGTTGAGACACCAGGAGGACGTCGGTTCGTGTCCTCGTTCGGCCATCCGGGTTCACGTTTCTCCCAATTCCCTGAATCACTTAAAAGCGAATACCGCGACTTTTTCTTTGAAATCAACGCTGCGGGTTTTATTACCGCTTACACGGGACGTTAAAATGATAATCTTCTTTCCTCCTCACAACCACAGACCCTCTTGTCATACATAGTGAACCACCTACTTTTGATACTTCTAGTATTTCGTAAACAGCGTCCATCAAATAATATTTCGCAGATGGGAAAGTAATTTGTTGAATTGGTAACACTTTTATCTTTTTCATCTGTCTACTTGCAAAGTAACACGAGAGTTGTAATATCTGCAGCACTCCGATGCCTTGCGTTCACCGCCATCGATCATCCTTCGTACAGTCCCGACTTGGTCCATCAGATTTTCATGTTTCCAAAACTTAAAGAACACCTTCGAGTACTTCTCTTTGACAGTAAAGAAGCGGTGTCTCCGTCAACAAATATTCTAAGTTACGGGTATCAACAACCTAGAGTCTCGTTAGAAAAAATGTGTTCGTCGCCTGGTTGATTATATTGAGATCAAATAAGTTATGACGACATTAAGAATGAAGATGTAGAATGTTAATAACGTTTGTTTTATTTTAAAAGCTTTAAGAGTTTTCAAACGGAGTTATTACTTTTCATCACGCCCTCGTACCTTCAGAAAAGCCTTCCTAACACTTCAATTTAGCGATACAGCAAATTAGTATCATTTCGCATACTACCATTTGCCGCTTCGATAAACGGGGCTGTTTACGAAATATCTGGAGAGCCCAACTCACGTCCTTCATTGACTATGTGTAAGTAATGCTACACATGTACTGTCATTACAATATTCTGTGATCAACATTTGTGCACACCCTACAACTCGCTTTTTTCGAATTCAAATACGATTTATTATTTCCATTTTTCGCAATTTCTACCGCCCTATGCATCTAATGTAGAAAATGACGACTGAAAATCTTGCAGACTGTTACGTGAGCTACTTCACCGTTGGTAGGAGACTTCAGTGTCACTCACCTGCTCCAGAAGCTGACTGGTCGGACTGGCGAGGAGGTGTGTGTGTGTGTGTGTGTGTGTGTGTGTGTGTGTGTGTGTGTGTGTGTGTGTGTTTGAGAGAGAGAGAGAGACAGACGCCGTATCTAATCGTGCCGGCCTGCCAGACAGCGGCTACAAGAACCTGCAAGCTGGCGCTCCTCTGCTGCTACTGCTACTAGTTCTACTGCTGCTAGTGAATCATTCCAGCCGCTTTCTCTGGACAATCGGCGGGCGCAGTCCTCATTGTTTTACCTGCAGACACAGCTTGTGCTTTAATCGACTAGAGTCACAGTCCAAAAATTACTCAGGAACGCCGGCTCAGGTGGTCGAGCGGTTCTAGGCGCTACAGTCTGGAACCGCGCGAGCGCTACGGATGTGTGTGATATCCTTAGGTTAGTTAGGTTTAAGTAGTTCTACGTTCTAGGGTACTGATGACTTCAGAAGTTAAGTCCCATAGTGCTCAGAGCCATTTGAACCATTTTCTCAGGAACTTTGAACAGTGCTCGAGATACTGATATTCTTAACATTTACACTGGGACCAGTTCTCAACGTCTACGCCCATCCACAGATCTATAAACTTAGTACATGCTCTTGCTCTCGCTCTCGTCTGCGTTTGGTGTAACAAGCGAATGTAGTGACTGAGAACTGAAGCCTCCTAACCTCTGTGCAGGTATATTTGTCACTGTACTATTAAGCTTTTCAAATTGATCCACGTCCATAGACAAACAATGCGGGATGTGTGGTGCCGCCTCGATGCAAACACTTCGTTGACCTCAAACTAGTCTTAGCGATATGGCTCTAAGCACTATGGGACTTAAGAGCTGAGGGTCATCAGTCCCCTGGACTTAGAACTACTTAAACCTAAATAACCTAAGGATATCACACATATCCATGCCTGAGGCAGGAGTCGAACCTGCGACCGCAGCAGCAGCGCGGTTCCAGACTGAAGCACCTAGAACCGCTCTGCCACAGCTGCCGCCTAGTCTTAGCGACAATATCGCAGTAATCGGTGATTACACATGGAATCTAGACTGTTTTATAATGAAATACGTTAACTTTAAATGATGTTGTGATTACTTTTCTGTTTACGTTCAATATAGCACCTTACAATTTATGCAGGTTAACACCATTAATAAACCACTGTGTTTCCTCACAGATCAAGCCACCCGCAACATTTAACTGAAATTTGCTTTCGACCTGACGACCGTCCATGTTAACTTCGTAGAATTCTCCGCATAGAGATTTAGAAAGAAGAAATATTAGCGTCAAACGTTCAGTCGACAGCGAGGTCATTAGAGAGGGAGTACACGCTCCATTTGGCGGAGGAGTACAAGGAAAGTGGTCGCTCCCTTTTCTTCAGTTAATCTTGCTAGGATGGGTAGAATGTTTACCTGCCATGTGCGGACGCAGGAGGAGCTGGTCACAGTTAGCTAACAGCTGAATGCGCTTCTGGCTACTGTCAGTCACCATCAGGCTGCTGCCTCGCGTAAAAGTGGTGCGAAGAATCTGGCGCGTCCCTTGGGACACCTCAGGTGTCGCTGATTTCGCCCACGAGCTCTGCTACCGAGGCACCTCCTGTGGTACCCGATGCGGTGGATCCGCCCGCACAACAGAGTAAGTGGCGGGTGGTAATGCGTTTGCGTCGCTCGAGGCGGAAGGCCAATGTGGAGACTGGCCTCCTGGCCTCACCCATCCACCCTGGGAGTGGACAGGTGGCCGCTCCTTCAGCAGGGTCCGAGCAGGCACACGGAAGAAGGGGTTTACTAGCTACCGCGGATCCAACGTTAGGCGCGTTATGGAGCCCCTATGGCAGATAGCGTTCATGGTGGAAAGAAAGCCAATGCGCACTCCGCATGTCTGTCGGAAGGCCTCATCCGAGATGTGGAGGTGGCCTTGCCTGTGGCAATCTAGCGTGCAGGGCGCATTTGACTGCATGTTTTTGCTCACGTCGGCACCAACGACGCCTATCGCATGCGTTCTGAGGCCATCCTCAGTTCATACGGGCAGCTGGCGGAGGTAGTAGAGTCTGCTGGCCTCGCGAGGGAGTGCAAGCAGAGCTCGCAATTTACGGCATCGTTCCCAGAGCCGTTCGGTGTCCTTTGGTCTGGAGCCTAGTGGAGGTTCTCAACCAGAGACTTCACCGACTTAGTGACAGTTTTGGATGCAGATTTGCAGACCTGCGTTATCGGTTGGGATTCACAGGACTCCCCCTGATAGGTCAGGGCTCACTACAGAAAGGAAGCAGCTACTCATGTAGCAGAGTACTTATGGAGAGCACATGGTGGTTCTTTAGACTAGATGGCAGTTTGAGGTACTCTGATGAACACTCGCCAGTCAAAACGCAGCAACGGAAGTCAGACCGCGTACAGAGTAAAGACACTTCTACTGTCAAAATTTTATTAGTAAACTGTCGAAGTATTCATAACGAAGTTCCCGAATTCACTGCCTTCCAGGAAACTTCTCGCGCTCAGATTATCCTCGGGACCGAGAGCTGGCTCGAGCCCGAAGTGGAAAGCTCTCGGATATTTACCAAGTCATGGAACGTGTATCAGAAACACAGAAAAAAAATGGCTCTGAGCACTATGGGACTTAACATCTGTGGTCATCAGTCCCCTAGAACTTAGAACTACTTAAACATAAGGACATCACACACATCCATGCCCGAGGCAGGATTCGAACCTGCGATCGTAGCGATCACGCGTTCCAGACTGTAGCGCCTAGAACCGCACGGCCACACCGGACGGCGGAAACACAGATTAGAGGCCACTGGAGACAGACTGTTCACTGCAGCTGACAAAAGTAGTGTCTTTATTGAGGTCGAAGTTGAGTGTGGCAGTGAAGTTATCTGGTAGCGTGTAACAGGTCTGGGTGAAACTAAGTGAATTGCTGGATGTTTTTACGGGCCACCTCATTCCGCTGTGAAGGTTCTAGAGTCATCTAAAGGATGTCTACGGTCAATAGCACGTAAATACTAGATCATGCATTACTAGTTGGATGAGACTTTAACCTACCGACCGTAGACTGGGATATCTACGGATTCAATGCAGGGGTACTCCATCCGGTCACTTGTTAACCAGTCTGGTGTGGCAGATGAAAAAAGCAAACGAAAGCCAAAGTTGTAAATTTCACTTTCAAATAATCATACACGCAGGAAAATCGTACAAACATACCGGCGTTTGACCATCACACAGACTCCCATATGGGCGACATAGTGAAGAACATCCATGGCGTAGAGAAACAACTGAAGGAGTTGAAAACAAGTTAAGTCACCAGGTGCGGATGGAATCCCAATTCGGTTTTTCAAGTAGTGCCCTACGGCAGTGTCCCCTTACTTATCTTGCACTCATCGCGAATCTCTCGCCCAGCGCAACGTCACTGCGAATGGAAAAAGAGCGCAGGTGACTCCTATGTATAAGAGGAGCAAAGAACAGACGCAAAATCACAGACCAATTTCCCTAATTTCGGTATGCTGCAGAATCCTTGAACATATTCTCAGCGAGGTGGCGCAGTGGCTAAGACACTGGACTCGCATTCGGGAGGACGACGGTTCAATCCCGCGTCCAGCCATCCAGATTTTGGTTTTCCGTGATTTCCCTAAATCGCTCCAGGCAAATGCCGGGATGGTTCCTTTGAAACGGCACGGCTGACTTCCCTCCCCGTCCTTTCCTAATCCGAAGAGACCGAAGACCTCGGTGTCTGGTCTCCTTCCCCAAACAACCCAACCCCAACCCATATTTTCAGTCCGTATAGAATAAATTTTCTTGCGACCAAGAAGCTTATGTCCACGAATGCATGGTTTTAGAAAGCACGCTCGTGCGAAACTCAGATTGCCCTTTTCTCACATGATATACTGCCAACTATGGATGAAGGGCAACAAGCAGACTCCATATTTCTTGATTTCTGTAAAGCGTTTGACACAGTGCCCCATTGCAGGCTGCTAACGAAGATACGAGCATATAAAATACGTAAGTTCACAGTTACGTGAGTGGCTCGAAGTCTTCTTAACTTACACAATCCAATATGTTGTCCTCGACGGCGGTATCGTCGGGAGTGCCCAGGGAACTGTGATACGTCCGCCGTTGCTCTCTCTATATATATATGATTTGGCGGACAGGTTGGGCAGCAACTTGCGGTTGTTTGTTCAAATGGTTCAAATGGCTCTGAGCACTATGGGACTCAACTGCTGAGGTCATTAGTCCCCTAGAACTTAGAACTAGTTAAACCTAACTAACCTAAGGACATCACAAACATCCATGCCCGAGGCAGGATTCGAACCTGCGACCGTAGCGGTCTTGCGGCTCCAGACTGCAGCGCCTTTAACCGCACGGCCACTTCGGCCGGCGCGGTTGTTTGTTGATGATACTTGATGTACGGTACGACATCGAAATTGAGTGACTGTAGGAGGATATAGGATGACTTAGACACGATTTTTAGTTGGTGTAATGAATGGCAGCTAACTCCAAAGGTAGAAAAATGTAAGTTAATGCGGATTACTAGAAAAAACAAACCCATAATGTTCGGATACAGCAGTAGTAGTGCCCTGCATGACACAGTCACGTCATTTACAGTATTTGGGTGTACCATTGCAAAGCGATATATGAAATGGAACGAGCATGTGAAGTAGTGGCAGGAAAGGCGAATCGTCGACTTCGGTTTATTGGGAGGATTCTAGGGAAGTGTGGTTCCTCTGTAAAGGAGACCGCACATAGGACGCTGGTGCAACCTATTCTTGAGTATCGCTACAGTGTTTGGGATTCGTACCACGCCGGATTAAAGGAAGACATCGAAGTAATTCAGAGGAGGACTGCTAGATCTGTAAGTGGTAGGCTGGAAGAACACGCAAGTGATGCTTCGGAAACTCAAATGGGTATCTGGGGGGGAGGGGGGGGACACGTTCTTTTCGAGGAACACTACTGAGAAAATTTCTGCATTTGAAGCTGACTGCAGAACTATGCCCTTGGCCTCCAACAAACAATGCGCGTAAGGATCACGAAGGTAAGATACGAGAAATTAGGACTGATACGGAGGCATACAGACAGACGTTTTTCCTCACTATATTTGCGAGTGGAACAGGAAAGGAAATGACAACTGGTGGTACGGGGTACTTTCCGCCACGCGCCGTAAATAGATTCCGGAGTATTGGTGTACATACAGAAAGGAATCCTGCGCAGACTAAAGATATCACTGAGAATGTAGACTGTATTTGAACCCCTGTCCCGCCGAATGATGGTCCCGAGTCTTACCACAGCGCCACTTCACTCATAAAAAAGGGCTGCACAGGGGTATTACACACATCACCAATCGAGGTAGTGAAGCAGTATGGCCTTTTAGACAGAACTTTCAACAGATAATGTTAAATCGTGCAGTTGAGCTGATGTCACCTTAAAACGAATGAAAAAGAACCTGGTCAATACTGTACAAGACAGGAAGATAGAACAAAGAAATGTGCTCTTGAGGTATATGCTTTTGGTCAAACATTTTTGAGAATCTAGTGATGGTTTTGGTAACATGCATTTATACTTATGTAATTTATGCTTCACAGTGAAATGGTGTAGTATCACAGAAACATGTATGCATGAACGGAGAAAAACAAGACATCGTGCCTCCCGCCTCTCCGCCTTCAAGGTGGAATCCTCAAAATATATCAACTGTTCGAGCAGACAGGAAGGCAAAAAGGGAGAGCTTTCTGAAGAAAAGCACCATAAGATGATTATCGCTAAGCACTCTTTAGATATGTACTATTACTTTACTGCCCTACTCATTTAATTATTTTAAGGAGTAAATTTCACTGATATTCAAATAGTTCCTCGTGGTGTTGTGCAGGAGGTAGTACAATATAATATACGAAGGTTCAGTTGTAAGCTACAAAAGTATGCGAACTGCACTGACTGCCATTACTTACCTTATGCAAAGCTGTAAAACGCAAGCGTATACCGGAAGTCGTTATTAATTACGGCAAGGTAGTGTGGTTAGTACTCACCACTGGCGCTGTTGTCGTCGTCCTTGGCGGACATGTCCCTGACGTCACATTATCCGACGCATGACCTGAAACACACATCACTTTGCTAATTGTTACTGCCTTTATTAGGCGTGACAGCTGCGCACTATTGCTTGCCCCAAACATGACAAATCTTTTCAACGCCTCGAGCATGCAACAGATCACCTTTCACAAAAAAAAATGGTTCAAATGGCTCTGAGCACTATGGGACTTAACATCTATGGTCATCAGTCCCCTAGAACTTAGAACTACTTAAGCCTAACTAACCTAAGGACATCACACAACACCCAGTCATCACGAGGCAGAGAAAATCCCTGACCCCGCCGGGAATCGAACCCGGGAACCCGGGCGCGGGAAGCGAGAAAGCTACCGCACGACCACTAGCTGCGGACTCACCTTTCACAGACGAACGTACGAACATGGTTGCTAGAACAACATACGTCAACGAAAAATACAAGTAATTAGTTGAGAAGAAATGTCTTCGAGCACAGACAGCGCTGTAAAACAGATAAATAGATTTTTTCACCAGGTGGCGAATAACGCAGTGTTCACAGAGTTGTGCGCCCTGCAGAGGAAGACCAGAGCATTAGTACACGAGCGTAATCCGTAAGAGTGTTGGCGACCTCCTCTGCTGTTCCACCCGCGCACTCACTAATCTGTCTCACCTAATTTTCGTGCTACAGCAGAACTGCCGCACAGTCTTGCTAGAATATCGGATGTCTAAATTTGTGAAAAGGTTCCTGCTTATGTTTAAGTTGCCTGAGCACTGCTGTTACATTTTTGCATGGCCTCCGCCGACCCACCAACACTGGAACAATAAAACTAGTCGCACTAGCGTTTCGGCGCCGGCCGAAGTGGCCGTGCGGTTAAAGGCGCTGCAGTCTGGAACCGCAAGACCGCTACGGTCGCAGGTTCGAATCCTGCCTCGGGCATGAATGTTTGTGATGTCCTTAGGTTAGTTAGGTTTAAGTAGTTCTAAGTTCTAGGGGACTAATGACCTCAGCAGTTGAGTCCCATAGTGCTCAGAGCCATTTTGAACTAGCGTTCCGTGCGAGATTTCCTATACAGATGCGCCGCACTTTCTTAGAACCCTTTCAACAAATCCAAGTCTTCCAATCGGCTTCCCAAATAATGACTATATGCGATCGTCCCATCGCTTCTTAGTATTATCCCTAAATCTTTAAACAGTATGACTTTCTCCGCATGTTCGTCGGTAATTTTGTAATAAGGTACTATGGGCTTCTTTTTCTTTGGTACAGGTATCTGCTTGTATTCATCCATGTTCAAATTCTTTGAAAGGGCATCCTTACAGCCAGTGGAAAATTTGTCCAAGTCTTTCTGTACTTCCTCACAATCTACAAGCATACTGCTACAGACAAATTTATCATTAGCGAACAATCTGACAATATTGCTGACCGTTCCCATGAACTGTTTACGTACACTCAGACCACCCCATATTACGTTCGGTCGCGCAAACTTTGCGTGATTTACTCAGTATCTAAGAGAGTTCGCAAGCACTGACGTCGGCAATATGCCACTGAAGCTGCAGTGTACTGTGAAAAAACTTCCAAGAGTTAAAACTTTTAAAACTGCTAATCAGCTCATATATTGGTAATTTTCGAGAATGAGTGAGTTCTAAGCTATTATGCGACAACCATAACTGGTCCACAGTAAAAATGTCCACCCCATTGTAGCGAGTTTCAACAATTCGTTACAACCAGAAACGGAAGGAGGTACTCCACGCCACATACAGCCATTATCAGCGCCGAGCTCAAGCGCGATCATTTCCGCACGCGATTCTACATCTACATTTATACTCCGCAAGCCACCCAACGGTGTGTGGCGGAGGGCACTTTACGTGCCACTGTCATTACCTCCCTTTTCTGTTCCAGTCGCGTATGGTTCGCGGGAAGAACGACTGTCTGAAAGCCTCCGTGCGAGCTCGAATCTCTCTAATTTTACATTCGTGATCTCCTTGGGAGGTATAAGTAGAGGGAGACAATATATTCGATACCTCATCCAGAAACGCACACTCTCGAAACCTGGACAGCAAGCTACACCGCGATGCAGAGCGCCTCTCTTGCAGAGTCTGCCACTTGAGTTTGCTAAACATCTTCGTAACGCTATCACGCTTACCAAATAACCCTGTGACGAAACGCGCCGCTCTTCTTTGGATCTTCTCTATCTCCTCCGTCAACCCGATCTGGTACGGATCCCACACTGATGAGCAATACTCAAGTATAGGTCGAACGAGTGTTTTGTAAGCCACCTCCGTTGTTGATGGACTGCATTTTCTAAGGACTCTCCCAATGAACTCAACCTGGTACCTGCCTTACCAACAATTAATTTTATATGATCATCCCACTTCAAATCGTTCCGCACGCATACTCCCAGATAATTTACAGAAGTAACTGCTACCAGTGTCTGTTCCGCTATCAAATAATCATACAATAAAGGATCCTTCTTCCTATGTATTCGCAATACATTGCATTTGTCTATGTTAAGGGTCAGTTGCCACTCCCTGCACCAAGTGCCTATCCGCTGCAGATCTTCCTGCATTTCGCTACAATTTTCTAATGCTGCAACTTCTCTGTATACTACAGCATCATCAGCCAAAAATCCGCATGGAACTTCCGACACTATCTACTAGGTAATTTATATATATTGTGAAAAGTAATGGTCCCATAACACACCCCTGTGGCACTCCAGAGGTTACTTTAACGTCTGTAGACGTCTCTCCATTCTTTCCAGTATCCTAAATTGCATTCGTGCACAACTGCCGCGTCGGCATTTGCCTTGTAGGATTCTTCTACTTCCAATGCCATGTCCTTTCATTGATTCCGATGACCTGTAACTTGCAGACCACTCTGTATGGGCGCCCACCACTAGCCTCTCCGTAAGAGAAGTTTAAGTATTCGAAGAATGGCACAGGAGAGCGGCCGCTGCGTCTGCTAGTGTACTTCACTTCGCCCCACTCTCGAGACTTCATTCATTCCCACGCTTTTTTCTTCCGCCTGTTTCTTTCAGCTCTGGCAATGATTTGTGAATGCGAAGAATACGAAGTAGAACTTGTTTCAGAGGTGCGCATTAACCTGTCGATCATTAACTATCTCGGTCACAGGAAGATAAGAACAAATACCGATGACGTCATTCAAGAACATCATGCATTGCTGCCAGATTTCTCCCTCCAATCCCCTACCCAACACTCAGACATTACATGTCCGCAGTTCGTGGTCGTGCGGTAGCGTTCTCGCTTCCCACGCCCGGGTTCCCGGGTTCGATTCCCGGCGGGGTCAGGGATTTTCTCTGCCTCGTGATGACTGGGTGTTGTGTGATATCCTTAGGTTAGTTAGGTTTAAGTAGTTCTAAGTTCTAGGGGACTGATGACCATAGATGTTAAGTCCCATAGCGCTCAGAGCCATTTGAACTAGACATTACACAGAAAGTAAGTCAATTGCCCTACTTATTAAATGGAGGGAAATTCAATATAACCCAATTGTGATACAGGGTTTCCCTCACCGCACTGACACCGCAGGCCATCATTTATGCTAAGAATAAAATGGCGGGATATTCAAAAATTCAAGACGGGAAGTCGTCTTACACGAGGGAAATTCAAAAATCCAAGATGGAAGGCCTGCGGAACCGATACAGCTAGCACGACTGCCAAGTAACATAAATGTGAGTTTATGATCCCAAGATGATGGGCATAAAGAAACTGGCACAGTTCCCATGACTCAAAATTTCCAACTCACTGGTGCAACTTACATTGTAGCCAGGTCGCTGGTGCTAAGTAGAGAATCCAACGTGGCAGATCCGGGGATACTGGACCAACCTGCACGGTTGACAGTTTTCTCAGTTCACAGGTGCACCCTGAATGGTTGCCAGGCCACTTGATAAGTACAAGTGCAGAGGCTGAGTGGGTTTCAGACTGGTCTGCAAGCTGCAGATCGTCTTTATTTAAGCAAATATGTAACTCGCCCATGAGAAGTCTCCGTCTATACAGTCTGGTGTCTACACAGCACTTATACGTGCATCTTCAACAGACCAATGCGGTACTGTCCAGCTGATTTTACTTTAAAATAGGGACCTAAGAACGGTAGGGTTTAACTTGTTGAGCATGACGGAAGAGAATGATGTTAATGAAAACCACCTCAGCTGTATTATTACACATTTATTGTGTTATGACCAGTTTCGGTTGTTGAAAGTCTTTAGGTTGCCGAGTTGCGCTACAGGGTCTTGTCACGCAGAACAACCATTGCATTGGATTAAAAAGCTATTAAGCAGCTCTTCACTTGCGCCATCCATACTTTCCAATTAGAACTCTGATTGGATATGACCACTGACGAATTTCTACTGCACCAAAAGCCTATACAAAAGCAAAAATCAGTGTTAGTTAAAGAATAATACTGACCCTTATCTAAATCTACATCTACATACATACTCCGCAAGCCACCTGACGGTGTGTGGCGGAGGGTACCTTGAGTAGCTCTATCGGTTCTCCCTTCTGTTCCAGTCTCGTATTGTTCGTGGAAAGAAGGATTCGCCCGCATCTCGTGGTCGTGCGGTAGCGTTCTCGCTTCCCACGCCCGGGTTCGATTCCCGGCGGGGTCAGGGATTTTCTCTGCCTCGTGATGGCTGGGTGTTGTGTGCTGTCCTTAGGTTAGTTAGGTTTAAGTAGTTCTAAGTTCTAGGGGACTTATGACCACAGCAGTTGAGTCCCATAGTGCTCAGAGCCATTTGAACCAGCCAAAGAAGGATTGTCGGTATGCCTCTGTGTGGGCTCTAATCTCTCTGATTTTATCCTCATGGTCTTTCGCGAGATATACGTAGGAGGGAGCAATATACTGCTCGATTCCTCGGTGAATGTATGTTCTCGAAACTTCAACAAAAGCCCGTACCGAGCTACTGAGCGTCTCTCCTGCAGAGTCTTCCACAGGAGTTTATCTATCATCTCCGTAACGCTCTCGCTGCTCTCCGTTGGATCTTCTCTATCTCTTCTATCAACCCTATCTGGTACGGATCCCAAACTGCTGAGCAGTATTCAAGCAGTGGGCGAACAAGCGTACTGTAACCTACTTCCTTTTTTTTCGGATTGCATTTCCTTAGGATTCTTCCTATGAATCTCAGTCTGGCATCTGCTTTATCGACGATCAACTTTATATGATCATTCCATTTTAATTCACTCCTAATGCGTACTCCCAGATAATTTATGGAATTAACTGCTTCCAGTTGCTGACCTGCTATATTGTAGCTAAATGATAAGGGGTCTTTTTTTCTATGTTTTCGCAGCACATTACACTTGTCTACATTGAGATTCAATTGCCATTCCCTACACCATGCGTCAATTCGCTGCAGATCCTCCTGCATTTCAGCACAATTTTCCAATGTTACAACCCCTCGATATATTACAGCATCATCCGCAAAAAGCCTCAGTGAACTTCCGATGTCATCCACAAGGTCATTTATGTATATTGTGAATATAGCAAAGGTCTTACGGCACTCCCCTGCGACACACCTAAAATCACTCTTACTTCGGAAGACTTCTCTCCATTGAGAATGACATGCAGCGTTCTGTTATGTAGGAACTCTTCAATCCAATCACACAATTCGTCTGATAGTCCACATGCTCTTACTTTCTTCACTAAACGACTGTGGGGAACTGTATCGAACGCCTTGATATATCACGGATACCAGAACGTGGCTGCGGATTTACCTGTGAAATTCCTTCACCAGACTCCAACAAAGATCGGAAACTGCGGTAGAATAAGTCATCTTACAGCCATAGAGATGCTGAATGTGATAGCAGTATCACCATGCACGGAAAGAAGATAGAAAATTAAAGTTCTTCAAATGTCTCCCTTCCTTCTTCAAAAATTCTAAAGAATCTATTATGCTGGAAAAATCCGTTCTTTTTCTTTTTGTAACAGGACGTTGAAAATTAGTCGAAAATGTGTTAAAGAAGTAAATGAGAGGTGCATTTAACAGCTATCTGACGTAGTATCGAACCATCAAATACCTATACTTTATGTAGCACACACCAAATGTGTACAAGCTGAAAATTGATTTCCAGTTTCCAGACAACCAAGTAGGCTGCGACAGCTACGGAATGTCACAACCGTGACATCACATTCTTGTACTACAACGGGCAGCTGTCCCATTCTAACACTGGAGCATACTAGGGCCTTGGGAATGCATCTCTGTGTCTGATATGTGGGTCCCAGCAGCCCACAGATTGTCACTGTGTTCGCCGGCTGAAAGCGGGCAGATGTGATCGGCGGGGGCGCGTAGCAGGCGGTGGGCTCCAGTGACGTCACGTGAGCCAGGCACCTGGCGGGGCGGCCAGTGGGGTTAGAGTTCGCTGTGTGAGTACTGTATACCGTGCTGCAGAACTAGGGCGGTCGCTGCAACCGCCAGCAGTGCATGTGTGTATCCCACATGGCTCGTTCAGCGGACACGAGGCACTCGCCGCAATGCGCTGTCAGTTGTACCGCCACTTGCAAAAATTCTGTCAAAAGTGTGTCCCGTGAGCAAAGTGTAAGAACGAGAGAGAGAGAGAGAGAGAGAGAGAGAAACTGCGTGTTAATCTAAAATCGCTGATTACCCACAATTGTAAATAAACGTGAATCTGCAGAAAGAGAAAGAACGCTGAAATTTAATTAATGTTGTGTATGGAAAAATAAATGTAATTATATGTTATCTGTGTATTGTAATAATACAAAGACGCCATATTCTACGAAGTCCTAGACAAGGAACTATGTCTCTGATGTTAAAGAACAATATCTTTACTTTTGTTCTCGAAGCGAAAAGCTATGAAGTATTTTCTTGTAGCAGTCAATGTATGTAAGTGTCTTTTCACAACATAAGTACATGTGTCTTCTTTCATTTCATCTCCCTCCAAGTGACATAATTAAGAAAATAATAATATAAGACTCGAGTGCGCAGATTCTTTTGGCCATCTGCTTTTATTTTATTTTTTTTTTTTTTGCGCACCTGACAAGATAAGCGTAGGAAACTGATAGTTCGGTAATTTTCACATCTGTCAACACCTGCTTTCTTTGGGATTGGTATTATTTATTCTTCTTGAAGTCTGAGGGTATTTCGCCTGTGTTATACATCTTGCTCATCAGATGAAAGAGTTTTGTCATGGTTGGCTCTCCCAAGGCTATCAGTAGTTCTAATGAGATGCTGTCTACTCCCGAGGCCTTGTTTCTACTTAGGTCTTTCGATGCTCTGTCAAATTTTCCATGAAGAATCATATCTCCCATTTCAGCTTCATCTACGTCCTCTTCCATTTTCACAATATTACCCTCAAGTACACCGCCCTTGTACAGACCCTCTATATACTCCTTCCACCTTTCTGCTTTCCGTTCTTTGTTTAGAACTGGTTTTCTATCTGAGTTCTTGATATTCATACAGGTGGTTCTCTTTTCTCCAACGGTCTCTTTAATTTTCCTGTACGCAGTATCCATCTTACCCCTAGTGATAGAAAAATTGTTACTGGTCCTATAATAATTCACAGATAGTTTGTTTTCATTTTCTTCACTGTGTGTTGTTCAAAATTATTTTGTTTTCGCATAATCATAATTGAATTTCTGGGCTACTTTCAAGCTTACTCTATTCAGATGTTCTACTCGCAGTCAAACTTCACCAACAATGGACTCAAACAGCACAACGAAGTTAGTAACGAAACGAAGACGATGCAAATATGTTGGATCAAGGAGCATTGCTTCCCGATTTCCCGGTTTAAGAGTGTAAAAAGTTGCTGTAGGTCTTCTGAGAACTCCCTTGGAAGCGTCTCTTGTTGCCTATATGTACAACATATAACAATATAATAATATTATGTACTATTGAAAACACTAAGAAGTATTATCATGTATGTACATTAAGAGATTCGACCGAAAATGCGAGATATGTTGCGAGAGTGGGTCTCTTGTTGCTCCGGATAGTTCAGCCTGTAAGCGGGCAGCCCACAAAAGAAGGTTGCTCGTTCGAGTTTCTGTGAGGTAAAAATTCAAATCCGTCATGAAATTCAGTAACATCATTCACTACGCTGCAGTGTGAAAAATCTATTAATCCTCTAATGGAAATGAATGCGCTGAAGGACTTTCCGAATTGGCCTGGAAAAATAAACCACATTGCTTTGCAACGTTCAGGTAGTTCGTTGAGGGAACAAGTCACGTTCTAGAAATCCAGGAACGAAATAATTTCATCAAGCAAACCGGTTAAGTGCTAAGAGAGTCTGCTGTAACAAAACACTGTGAAAAAAATGAAGACTGTGGTTGGTTGGCGGACTACACTTACAGCTCTTTATGTATTTCTTACCACTTAGTGCACTTGCAAAGCTGCCTTTCACTAAAAATGATGTGATGTCACCAATTAGGGCTGAGGGAAACAAATGATTAACGGAGAAAAGTGTTTGGAAGAGCCGCAATGAGCGTGGCCCGCGCGACACAGGCTGTGACAATTACCTTGTAATAATTAACTTTTTGCTCAATCTTGCGGAAATATTAGCCACGCATTTCACTCAGGTAAACCTGGCCAGTAGGCGCGTAGTTGCGATACATCAACGTTTCTACTCAGCGAACTGTGTGGCACAGGGCACTCTTTATTGCAGCGCGCTGTGAGGTTTCTTCCTGATCGATTCACAGACGGTTACACGCCTCAGTGTGAGCTGTTATTTTCTTAATTTTATCGTCATGTCCTCTACGGGTGCGCTAGCAAGGCACTTGAAATATGGTCTCGGGTTTTCCAAGTACGTTCTCGCGTGATGCGCACCGTTTTTCTTAGACGGTCTGCCTGTCACGATCTCCCTAACGTTCCTGTTAGACTCTCTCGGCAGACACGGCTGTGTGCTCCCGCGCAGCCCTTCTCCGTAACGGTCGATATTGATCCGATCTGATATGCATCACATCGTACTGAACAGCATTCGCGTAGGGCTCATACCAGTGTTTTGTAGGCAATCTCTATTATACAGAAACTGCCTGCTATTCGGATTTCCTAGAAATGAGCCTATGCGATCGTTGCACTTCACATTACTATAAACTGTCTGCGCTGCCTAACGTTTCCACGAAGTTTTTACCTCTCACGAAGCGCTCGAACTTTCCACTCCTGTATCCATCAGCAACAAGTTACCTCCTTTAGGTTTGTCGAGATATACACGATGTGATCAAAAGTATCCGGACACCCCCCAAAACATACGTTTTTTATATTAGGTGAATTGTACTGCCACCTACTGCTAGGTACTCCATATCAGCGACCTCAGTAGTCATTAGACATCGAGAGAGAGCAGAATGGGGCGCTCCGCGGAACTCACGGACTTCGAACGTAGTCAGGTGATTGGGTATCACTTGTTTCATACGTCTGTACGCGAGATTTCCACACTCCTAAACATCCCTCTCTTCACTGTTTCTGATGTGATAGTGAAGTGGAAACGTGAAGGGACACCTACAGCACAAAAGCGTACAGGCTGACCTCGTCTGTTGACGGACAGTGACCGCCGACAGTTGAAGAGGGTCCTAATGTGTAATAGCCAAACATCTATCCACACGATCACACAAGAATTCCAAACTGCATCAGGGTCCACTGCAAGTTAAATAACAGGCGGGAGGTGAGAAAACGGATTTCATGGTCGAGCGGCTGCTCATAAGCCACATATCACGCCGGTAAATGCCAAACGACGCCTCGCTTGGCGTAAGGAGCGTAAACACTGGACGATTGAACAGTGGAAAACCGTTGTGTGGAGTGACGAATCACGGTACACCATGTGGCGATCCGATGGCAGTGTGTGGGTGTGGCGAATGCCCGGTGAACGTCATCTGCCAGCGTGTGTAGTGCCAACAGTAAAATACGGAGGCGGTGGTGTTACGGTGCGGTCGTGTTGTCCATGGAGGGGGCTTGCACCCCTTGTTGTTTTCCATGGCACTATCACAGCACAGGCCGACACTGGTGTTTTAAGCACCTTCTTGCTTCCCACTGTTGAAGAGCAATTCGGAGATGGCGATTGCATCTTTCAACACGATAGAGCACCTGTTCATAATGCACGGCCTGTGGCGGAGTGGTTACACGACAATAACACCCCTGTAAAGGACTGGCCTGCACAGAGTCCTGACCTGAATCCTACAGAACACCTTTGGGATGTTTTGGAACGCCGACTTCGTGCCAGACCTCACCGACCGACATCAATACCTCTCGTCAGTGCAGCACACCGTGCAGAATCGGCTGCCATTCCCCAAGAGATTTTCCAGCACCTGATTGAATGTATGCCTGCGAGAGTGGAAGCTGTCATCAAGGCAAGGACGGGCGAACACCATATTGAATTCCAGCATTACTGATGGAGGGCGCCACGAACTTTTAAGTCATTTTCAGCCAGGCATCCGGATACTTTTGATCACATAGTGTACCTGGCGCGTATTGTACTGTTTCTATTGTTCGGAATTTCCTCGCAGCCGACTCCGTCGCACCGCGCGCCTGCGGTGGGCGTGCCTCGGCGTGTGACAGGGAGTTCCACGAGAGGCGATCCACCCTATCACTCACGTCGTGCGGCCAGCAGCCCTATTCCGTGTCTCATATATATATATATATACCGCAGCTACCGTACGACACACACACACACACACACACACACACACACACACACACACACACACCAGCGCGATGCGCTCGACAACTTCGTACCATCTACGAATATCGAGTAAGTTAAGTGTGATTCATCAGGATGAAGGAAAGGGTAACAAAGATATCTTGTCAAATTAGTAACTATTTAAGCAACGAATACATGAAGACGATCGACTGTCAGGTCAAAGAGCACAGCGAGACGCATCGGCTGATGTGCTCGCATTGGTTCCAACATCACATTTCGGCAGCAGATGCCAATTATATACGCAAATGGTCAAACCCCAGTTTAATAAGTCAAACAACATAGCTACACACAATAGCAAGGCAGCACGCGCTACCAACCTTCATTTACACCGCGCACTATCTTCATAACACATCCAGAATGAGATTTTCACTCTGCAGCGGAGTGTGCGCTGATATGAAACTTCCTGGCAGATTAAAACTGTGTGCCCGACCGAGACTCGAACTCGGGACCTTTGCCTTTTGCGGGCAAGTGCTCTACCATCTGAGCTACCGAAGCACGACTCACGCCCGGTCCTCACAGCTTTACTTCTGCCAGTATCTCGTCTCCTACCTTCCAAGCTTTACAGAAGCTCTCCTGCGAACCATGCAGAACTAGCACTCCTGAAAGAAAGGATATTGCGGAGACATGTCTTAGCCATGGTTCGCAGGAGAGCTTCTGTAAAGCTTGGAAGGTAGGAGACGAGATACTGGCAGAAGTAAAGCTGTGAGGACCGGGCGTGAGTCGTGCTTCGGTAGCTCAGATGGTAGAACACTTGCCCGCGAAAGGCAAAGGTCCCGAGTTCGAGTCTCGGTCGGGCACACAGTTTTAATCTGCCAGGAAGTTTCATAATACATGTTTCATACGATTTATCTGGTTATTTTGAATTCACTATTTTTTTCATAACTAAAACCACCCATAATTTAATTTATGCTAGTTATCACAAAACTAACTGCACCACCAGGAAGGGGAGGTGATTTTCCATAAGAATGATATGCCACTTTCTTTGTTAGTAACAAATTGTAGTCAATATTAGTAATATAGTAAACACATTTTTATTAATTGTGGGCAAACTACACATTGTACAACTTAAATTAATCATCAATGAGGCGCGCATCTTACTATGTTAAGTACATTTTAGCTAGCATAAGAATAGACAAACTTGAAAACTCTGCTACCGCAAATTCTGAGCCAAACCACTGGTAATCGCGGAAAGCCGCGCCCGAGAGTAAGCGCGTGTAAGTCCAGACTAGAAGGGCGGGGGGGGGGGGGGGGGGGGGGGGGGGGAGGGGGGCGGGGGCGGGCGGGTGGACGACGACGACACACATAGTCTGCCCAGTGAATCTCTACTTTTCTATTGGACCTTAAAGTCTCTTCGAGTGTGTGCCCTCAGTACTTGTAAAAATTTCAGAGTTTAGTTGCGGTTACGACTTCTATTCAAATGGTTCAAATGGCTCTGAGCACTATGGGACTTAACATCTGACGTCATCAGTTCCCTAGAACTTAGAACTACTTAAACTTAACTAACCTAAGGACATCACACACATCCATGCCCAAGGCAGGATTCGAACCTGCGACCGTAGCGGTCGCGCGGTTCCAGACTGAAACGCCTAGAACCGCTCGGCCACAACGGACGGCTAGACTTCTATTCCTGTAGTTTCTCGGACCATGGAGGTTTTCGAGTGTGGGCAGTGACATCTTACAAGATTTTTTTTCTGTAGTGTACGCTGATTATTTTAACTTTTTGCGTTTTAATCATTGTTGCGATTTGTAGTTATCTGCGGATGATGGATCAGTCATAACTTGTATCTTACGTAATTCAGCGAATTGTCGCGACCGGTATTTATTCGTGGAATGTCAAACACAATTTACTGTGATCATTGCGTCAAGATAACAACACTATGACCGTGTAGGCTAAATGTTTGATTCGTATACTAAAATTGTCTATGGTGTATTGCATCACACCTTGTGTATCCGCTGTGCTTATCTGAGACTGAATTGATTTTATTTTGTGGCTTTACTGTGTTTTATTTAACACTTTTTGTTAGTCTTAGAATCATTAAACTGAAAACGTTTAATACGATTTAATTACGATAATACCCTGCGATAGTGAGAGTTTAGATGTATATATTTGAAATAACACCGGAGGTACGACAGTTACGAGAGAGTTGTTGTTCGCCTGTGGACGAGCAGGGATGGCGAATTTGTAACCGCCGACATATACACTCCTGGAAATTGAAATAAGAACACCGTGAATTCATTGTCCCAGGAAGGGGAAACTTTATTGACACATTCCTGGGGTCAGATACATCACACGATCACACTGACAGAACCACAGGCACATAGACACAGGCAACAGAGCATGCACAATGTCGGCACTAGTACAGTGTATATCCACCTTTCGCAGCAATGCAGGCTGCTATTCTCCCATGGAGACGATCGTAGAGATGCTGGATGTAGTCCTGTGGAACGGCTTGCCATGCCATTTCCACCTGGCGCCTCAGTTGGACCAGCGTTCGTGCTCGACGTGCAGACCGCGTGAGACGACGCTTCATCCAGTCCCAAACATGCTCAATGGGGGACAGATCCGGAGATCTTGCTGGCCAGGGTAGTTGACTTACACCTTCTAGAGCACGTTGGGTGGCACGGGATACATGCGGACGTGCATTGTCCTGTTGGAACAGCAAGTTCCCTTGCCGGTCTAGGAATGGTAGAACGATGGGTTCGATGACGGTTTGGATGTACCGTGCACTATTCAGTGTCCCCTCGACGATCACCAGTGGTGTACGGCCAGTGTAGGAGATCGCTCCCCACACCATGATGCCGGGTGTTGGCCCTGTGTGCCTCGGTCGTATGCAGTCCTGATTGTGGCGCTCACCTGCACGGCGCCAAACAAGCATACGACCATCATTGGCACCAAGGCAGAAGCGACTCTCATCGCTGAAGACGACACGTCTCGATTCGTCCCTCCATTCACGCCTGTCGCGACGCCACTGGAGGCGGGCTGCACGATGTTGGGGCGTGAGCGGAAGACGGCCTAACGGTGTGCGGGACCGTAGCCCAGCTTCATGGAGACGGTTGCGAATGGTCCTCGCCGATACCCCAGGAGCAACAGTGTCCCTAATTTGCTGGGAAGTGGCGGTGCGGTCCCCTACGGCACTGCGTAGGATCCTACGGTCTTGGCGTGCATCCGTGCGTCGCTGCGGTCCGGTCCCAGGTCGACGGGCACATGCACCTTCCGCCGACCACTGGCGACGACATCGATGTACTGTGGAGACCTCACGCCCCACGTGTTGAGCAATTCGGCGGTACGTCCACCCGGCCTCCCGCATGCCCACTATACGCCCTCGCTCAAAGTCCGTCAACTGCACATACGGTTCACGTCCACGCTGTCGCGGCATGCTACCAGTGTTAAAGACTGCGATGGAGCTCCGTATGCCACGGCAAACTGGCTGACACTGACGGCGGCGGTGCACAAATGCTGCGCAGCTAGCGCCATTCGACGGCCAACACCGCGGTTCCTGGTGTGTCCGCAGTGCCGTGCGTGTGATCATTGCTTGTACAGCCCTCTCGCAGTGTCCGGAGCAAGTATGGTGGGTCTGACACACCGGTGTCAATGTGTTCTTTTTTCCATTTCCAGGAGTGTAGGTTGTTTTCCGGTGTACTGTGGACTTAAAAGATAATGGACAAAGCATATTCAAACGTTACGCGTCCAGAATTACTTTTCAAAGCAATATTATAGACTCTGCGAGATTGGAAAAACGCACAGACGGGACACTTCTCAAGAAACAATGCGGAAGTTCCGAAGTGTTGATATGCCACTTACCGACAACTGCTGTACCATCGAGTAATACAGAAGCAGTGACTGTAGAAAGATACGTTTACCGACTGAATTGATTTCAGTATTGAGCACATACTCCAAACTGTCGTACCATATGCAGAAACCACAACGTTCGTGTAGTGGTTACAGTACTTATTACATGCAGTGACGTTGGTAAACATTACGTCGTTCAGAATGGATTCCATCCGTTCCACATAACCAACAAACAACGCTTCAACCGACAACCAAACGAAACGCACCTCTTACCGCATCTCCACACCAACTTTCGGGAGGAAAGCTACTGCGCAATTATTTAACAAGCGTCGCTATCACTGCAATATATTCGTGGGCCGCCGACGTGGGACGACGACTCGCCATTTCCCACAGCTAAGTTTCTTTCTACGAACACTATAACTGCTAGGGAACTCTCCTTTTGTGATAATATTTTTTTTTTTTTTTGTTATGATTGGCTCAATAAATTTTAATTTTGTTTAGCTGAATCCATACGCAGGTTTTGCCATTGCTGCCATCCATTCCATGTAAGGTAGTATTAAAATCATTGCATAATTTTTCCAGTAGTTGCAGAGACTGCAATAAAACTGAATCCGCAGTCTAATGCATTTACATCAAAATAGTGATATGAATAGCAACTTTCAACGTTAGCTTCTTTTAGCGCTTCAATGCGCTGTACATTCACTACGTTTACGTGCGACATATCTTTCAAAAGACGAAAACGGAATTTCGAAAACCGTTTTCCGATGTCGTGGCCGGCCGGTGTGGCCGTGCGGTTCTAGGCGCTTCAGTCTGGAACCGCGTGACAGCTACGGTCGCAGGTTCGAATCCTGCTTCGGGCATGGATGTGTGTGATGTCCTTAGGTTAGTTAGGTTTAAGTAGTTCTAAGTTCTAGGGGACTGATGACCACAGATTTTAAGTCCCACAGTGCTCAGAGCCATTTTGAACCGATGTCGTGTTTACATGTTAAGGTCTGAAGTGGATTTGCTAGACCAGTTAAATATGACGCCCGGAAGTCAGCTGTTCCGCCGGCCACGGTGGCCGAGCGGTTCTAGGCGCTTCAGTCCGGAACCGCGCGACTGCTACGGTCGCAGGTTCGAATCCTGTCTCGGGCATGAATGTGTGTGATGTCCTTAGGTTAGTTAGACTTAAGTAGTTCTAGGGGACTGATGACCTCAGATGTTAAGTCCCATAGTGCTCAGAGCCATTTGAACCAAAGTTCCAGTTTCTGATTTAGTCAGCACTATAGCTATTTCTCTTCATTTAGAGCTACACAATTTCGTGCTCAGTGTAATATTTCTGCTTCTCTTATAACATTATTTCTTTATTTTTCATTTAAATATTTATACTTTTTTTTGCTTTAAAATTTTCGATTGATACTATATTATCTGTAGATGTAAAGTAAAGTTTAAGCTCTTTACATTATATGTGAGTAATGTATGTAAAATACTATGTAAATTGTTTATTACGTTAAATAATTTTCTGATGACTTTTGTATTAAAAAATATTTGTGTGTATAATTTGTTCATGTGGATGTAAATCTGACAATTTAAGAAATCGTCTCGCTTAGGAACAATGTAAGAAACAGGTGTTATGCAACAGCCAGTGTGCTTTTGTTTGAAACGAAAGTATATCTGGGGATCGGAATAGGTAGCAACGGCGAATTGGTGCGCCACCTAGAGCAAGCGCGGTAGGTAAGTCACACAGTCTGTAGGTGGCATTGATTGAGGCAACACCTTTGTGGAGCAGGAGAAACTTTGCCTGCAAATTCGCACAAAAATGCCTCGGATGAAGACTGCAAACGGCTTACGGCATAGCTGTGAAGTGTTGGGCTACTGTATGTAAAATTGACCAACGCCAAGAAGAGAAATTGAGCCTACACAGCAAGATACTTGCACAGGCCGTACTGTGGGTAGTGTAGCCGTCATAATTGATCGCCACATCCAAGCCTACAGCCACAAGATAAGATTTTTTTAAATTTTTATTTTTGTACAGCGTGAACCATTAATTTAAACTGTGTTTTAATAACCATTCTTGGAGTTTAAAGAAACTGGTTCACCCTGTTATTTCACCCTAATCATACACCTATATAGGGTTCCTTCCTGTTGTACAGACTTATGAAGTGCCAAGTTAACGTAAAGAGCCACCATTTAAATTGTTTTTGTGTTTTCTTAACTATTGCGAAGTCTTATTGTAAAAGTTTGCTTACGTAAAATTCAATTATGGTGAAGCCAAGTTACTAGAATCTGTTAAATGACTATACAGAATTAGTTCAGAGTAATAGCTTTTGAAAGTAAATTTCAGTAAGAAGGAGGTTTCCTTGAAAAATGGTTCAAATTGCTCTGAGCACTATGGGACTTAACATCTGTGATCATCAGTCCCCTAGAACTTAGAACTACTTAAACCTAACTAACCTAAGGACATCACACACATCCATGCCCGAGGCAGGATTCGAACCTGCGACCGTAGCAGTCGCGCGGTTCCGGACTGAGCGCCTAGAACCGCTAGACCACCGCGGCCGGCGGTTTCCTTGAAGTGAAATGTTCTGTTCAAAAAGTATGTGCTTTAGTATATAAGTATTTTAGTATTTGTTTGTTGGTTATAGAAAGTGCTTTTCTAAAAGTCCCCCCTGGCGAATTTGTTTTAGCTTTCTTGAAGTTATCTACGGGCTTTTTCCTTTTAAAAACGTAATGTGTAAGGGTGTAATCCAATACTGTTTAAGTGGAGTACTATTTATTTGAAGAACCAAATTAAACAGTAGCAAGAAAGTACGCAAAATTCATACTTCTGATTTTCCAATACTTCACTGTTTAACTGCCTGGACAGGCTGGAGACTATTAGCACATGTTTTAAACCACTAAATGAACTTGAAACTTAGTTGTCCTAGCTTCACTATAATACTACTCATACTGCGTTTCTTTCTAACAGCTGGGTAAAATCTTAGGAAAAGAATTGAGTAGTCTGATTTACTTATCCGTTAGACCCAACACACGTCAAATCCTGTAAAAAGAGCAACTCGATTGATTAGCTTTTCTTATAAACAGTAATATCGTCCCATAGTGTATTTTATTTGGAAACTAAATTTTGGTAACAGGGTTATACGTGGCAACACAGAGACAGGGTTTCTGTTATTTAGGTGAAAGCATACTAAATTGCAACAGTAGTGGTAGGGTCGTACACTTTCGCTGTAAAATAACTCATCCCGTCCGCAGTAGTCGAATATTTTGGTAAAATCAAGGCATAACTTGAAAATCCAGTAACGCTTCAAAACCGGCTGCGTTTACATGGGAACGAACATCGACTGCGGAATTGGAAAACCGGCAACGAGAAGCGGATCTCCAGAAACGATTCTGAAGTGTTTACAAGACCACCCAGAAGTGATATTGGAAAATCGATTTACGAAACCCGGTTTTGGGAGCACCATGTTTACGGGGTGATTCGCGACTACCTACAGTCATATGAACAATATTTAAAACAACTATCATTATTCAATAAAATGTTCTCGATTTACAAGCCGCGTCATCACGAGTAAAACTCATCTTCATGAGTTGAAATCACTGCCTGCCGGGGACGTTTTTTTTTTTTTCTTTTTTAATCGTTATTTCAATTCCCCGCAACTGGCTGCGGAGAGCTGTGGGCTGCACGGTGTTCTGCATATATAGGTTGTTCGGAAATTCTAGAACTTATAGAGGGGCGTGAGTACATAATATTCTGAATTGGAATCCATGTCCGCAAACGTACCGCTTCTGTTCTACATCAATTATAATGTTTAACTCATCCACTTCTCTTTCAGGAATTGAATTAGGCGTGACGCAGTACAATTATTAGGGAACAATTCGCAAGAAACATAACCAAACATCCATATACCATTTAAGCACATTTGTTTGTATTAACACCTGAACATTACGTGTCTACGTTATTACAAAACAAAAAAGAACACTGCTTACTATACGTACAGAACAGTACTGAAGCACTACAACAGCGGCTCGACGTGGCGACCACCAACGTTGTTAACAGATACTGTACCTGCGAAGCACGTTCTGATTCACACTCTCCATCCCGCCTGGTGTCTCCTCAATTTTTAGTGCAACGGCCAGACCTCGTGTCAGTAGAGCTCTACAACTCACGTAAATTAAACTTTCCAAGGTAGACGTTAAGTGAGATTGGGTGACTGCATGACGTAGTGCACTTCATCCTGTCTACCCTATTGCATACCAGGACAAGTAACTCTCAGACTTTTCCCTTTCCTTCAGCAGATGTGGACGCGTTAAACATCTGAATTGAAACCGTCGTAGAACGGAAACGGTATATTTCCGGCCGTGGTTTTCCATTCAAAATATTGTATACTCACTCCCCTCTAAAACTCCAAGAAATTTCTAACGGGAATTTTCGAACACACTGAATAGATGTAATGGCAGCGTCTGGAATCCCTCCGTCCCGCCGCTGGACATGTTTCTCTCTCTCGATCATCTTCAGATCTAAGTAGTTGCGTCAGCAACCGGTCGTGCCTGTGTCAGAACCTCCCTACACAGTTCTCTGAAGTGAGCTGCTTACATTAACACGACTGGTCGCCGACGCAACAACATAGAGCTGAAGCGATCCAGAGAGATCGAAACTTGTCATGCACTAACTGAGACTGAAGAATAAATGAGAATTGTTTTAAATATCAATACAGTTCCTCTACTCTCGCGACGAATATATCGGCTATAGTGAATATGAACAATACCATGCCGGCCGCGGTGGTCTCGCGGTTCTAGGCGCGCAGTCCGGAACCGCGCGACTGCTACGGTCGCAGGTTCGAATCCTGCCTCGAGCATGGATGTGTGTGATGTCCTTAGGTTAGTTAGGTTTAAGTAGTTCTAAGTTCTAGGGGACTGATGACCACAGCTGTTAAGTCCCATAGTGCTCAGAGCCAGCCAGCCAACAATACGATTTATTTTTGTTTGATCTTATTAGACACGTTAGTATTCTCAACATTTGCGAGTTCTGCTCTTTCTTTTGCATCTTTGGGGAGATTTTGCCGTGGATTATTCAATATATCACTCTACGTATTAGTGAAATATGCTCCCCGTAAAGAGTTCGCCATTCCGCCATTAAGCTTAGACCAATCAGAGGAGAGTAGGTAGACTTTCATTGGGGAAGCGTTTACAATGCGGGAAAGCTTTAATATGGACAGTAGTGTGCCGAATAAATGCAAGAACTTCTCATATTGCAATATGCCAGGGCCACTGAGGGAACCTAAGCGCTTGTGTTGATGAGTATTAATCATTAGCCTGCAATAAGCGAGGGCACAATTAGGTGAATTCTGACAACAGTCAAATTATATAATCTTTTTTTGGTTATTCCAAACTCAGATATGACAGATTTTTTCCGTTTCATTGGCGAGCTATCAAGTGTCTTCCTCTTTCTTTAACATTATTCGATAAATTCCACTTTTATTTAACGGGTAAATTAATTTTGTTAAATATTAGCATGAACAGGGTCATTTCTATTAGATTGATTAGAGGGGGGGGGGAACCTGTTTCGCTACAATCAGCGCTCGAATCTTGTGGACTTTTTACTGTTACCTACATTATATAGGGGCCAAAACGTGAGTCATTGACTTCAATTTTTTTAAATTCTAAAACCCTTAGTGCAGGACTTTGATGGTACTGCAAAGTATATACTCCGTTCCAGTTCAAAGTATGCATCAGCGAATAGTACTTGAAATACTTATTTAACATTGCATTCTTTTAACACAAACATTTCATCTCGGCTATAACGGTGGCTTGCCGCAACACAATCCTAGCACTCAGATATTATGCAATTTCGGGAAACTGGGTGCACTGATAGTGGCGGACGTAACTACCCTTCTTTGACAGCAAAGAGCCGCAAACAGTATTGTAAAGTTTCAGTTAAAACGACGATATCCAAGTGATATTTTATTTTGTGACTTCAAAGTGTCAAGCGCGTCTTAATGCTACATCATTAACGTATAACTCGGACAATAATAGTCCTCTGACTTTTCCTTGGGGCACGTCAGTGCTTTTATTTTCAGCGATTGCTTATGAAAGAGCCCACATTTAAATACATTAATCACAGTTGGTTGTCATTTCTGCTCGAACACGTGAAAAATTAACACTAAATTTACAGTCATACACTGACATATATTAACACAAAATGATTTCCTCTTCTTTTTTCTGATCTTTATCCCGTCTCTTGACACGGTTGACATGTTAATTACTGGTTGTGGCAATGTTAGTGGTAAAGGGGTGGCCGGATGCCCTACCTGTCGCCACCTCTCCCCCCCACAGGAACGGAATTTGTGTACCCCATATGTCCACATTGGGTGTTATCCCATGTGAAAGCGTGGACGTTTTCTAAATGTTTGCAAAGCGTTTGAATGAGGCGCGACACCAGCTTGGTGTTAATCTGAGAGTAGGAAACAACCAGTAGGAGGGCAAAGACTGCACTGGCATAATTTGATATCAAATTGATACGTTAACAATTAAATTGATCAATTAAACCCCCCCTCTCCTTAATTTACCGTCCTGCTAAGTGGTTTATGACCCCTGAGGGTTGATTTTTAACCCCCTGGGTAATCAGTCCTTCTGAGAAACAACCCACTCCTCCCTCAACCCACCTGGGGAAAAAAGTGCACTTACTCAGTTCTGAGCCACATTTTCCCCTCTTAGAAAACTCTCCCACCCTCATCTCCCGTCCCCCACTTCCCACACTCACCTGGAAATTGTCGGGAAAAAGACTCACAACATGAAATTCAAATCAGTGTCTATAATATACTGCTTCATATACTT
Source organism: Schistocerca serialis cubense (assembly GCF_023864345.2). Classification (NCBI taxonomy): domain Eukaryota; kingdom Metazoa; phylum Arthropoda; class Insecta; order Orthoptera; family Acrididae; genus Schistocerca; species Schistocerca serialis. The sequence goes on from NC_064641.1 coordinate 107,343,048, forward strand.
CATTTAATCAGTTTGTGGGAGACAAGCCACCTCCCTGGTGGGAAACTGCTCAATTGCTGCACCTCTACTCTTACGTCATCTCGCAGTCTACTGCTGGATACTTCTGTAGTCAGATCAAAATCCTTACTGCATTGTATCTCCATCTCCTCATCGGTTCCCCCAAAAAGCCTTTTTGATTGATCGCTTGCATTTTTGGAGAGAAATACCTCATCAAACTGACTGTGGAATACTGCAATTTGCTCGAAAAACCTCATCACATATCCAAGGTGTTATATGCACCAATTCGTGATTACATAACCAGACCCCTCCACCACCACAAGCCATTCCTGACAGAAACAAAAAAAAAAACTTCTCATCGCGTCTTTGCATGCACTGCACAGGCAGCATTCCTCGGAGTTCCAAGTGCTGGACCGGGAGGCGCTGCTCGCCTTCAGAGCAGTGGGTGATACCGATGTTGGCTTCCTTTGAAATTTGATAGCAGACTCACTTTCTGCTTTGTTCCTAAATACATGCTTCCACACTAGGTCAGTGGAATCAGATGGTCTATATGGTCGCCCTGTTGTGCACATTCTGAGTTAGGCCGTGTATTACATGAGCGACAGTAGCGAGCGACAGCTTCAGGCGACAAAACACAACCGCAGGTGTAATTACGGGAGTGTCCTACGTGAGCACCGAGCGAGGTGGCGCAGTGGTTAGACACTGGACTCGCATTCGGGAGGACGACGGTTCAATCCCGCGTCCGGCCATCCTGATTTACGTTTTCCGTGATTTCCCTAAATCGCTCCAGGCAAATGCCGGGATGGTTCCTTTCAAAGGGCACGGCCGACTTCCTTCCCCGTTCTTCACTAATCCGATGATCTCGCTGTCTAGTCTCCTTCCCCAAAACAACCCCCAACCCCCAATCCTACGTGAGCGACATCTGTGTCGTGTCGCTGCCTGTCTCCTGCTGCAACTGGCGACGTTTGAATTTTGTCGCTGCGCCAAGCGAGACACGTGTCTTCTTGGCAAAGCAGTGGAGCGGACGCGACGGCAACTATGAATTAACATCCGATTTTAATAAAACTATTCGGTGAAAAAATTTGATTCTTCCGCAACCTATAGCTTGATATCCTTAAATGATAAAGGTCACAATTTTATTTTCGTTATTCGTCATAGTTACTGTGCTGCACGAAATTGAGTAGATGGCTGCACGAAATTTTTAAGAATTTGCAGAGGTAAAATCACATTGTGCAGACTTTCCGTATAGTTCATTTAAGGCCATACATTGTTGCGTATGAAATGTAAATAATATATCTAAATTGTATTTAAAGTTGAGACTGGAATGATATCTCTTTCCATTCGTGAGATATTGGTTGTTGTATCCGCGGACGGGTCGCTCGCGGCGCGTCCAAACCTTTCCTGCGCTTCGTGAATCAAGTGGTCGTAAAAATCGTCGTACCTCATAAAAGGTTCAAGATATCGAAACGACGAATTTTGGAAATGACAGCACGCAGAAAGGACTATTTTATCATATGATTAACACTCGATACGTTTTTGTAAACGCGTGAGCACAGCGAAAACAAGACTCCCTATAACTTACAGCCTGAAGTTTTGTCCAAATTTTCATAGCCAAACAAAGGGAGAGAAACAGGTGAATGGGGTATCAAAGTGACCAGCATGAGGTCTAGTTTGGCATGAAAATATTTAACTGCTTGAGGTAATCAGGGTAATGAACGAAAACTTAATTAATAAGCTGAGAAAAAATTGAAATATTTCACGAAAAGCTGCTGTAAATGAAGTATCAAAAATGTTATCTGTTCACATTTTGCACATAAAAAGATACATTGGTGCCGTATTTAAATGTAAAAAAGGCTTCCTTCGAATCAAGTACGTTAGGAAGGCAAACGAGGAGTCGGTAAGATCATGCTTTCTGAATAAAACTTGAAATTCAAAAATGGAAGAAATCAGTGATACTTTATGAAATGATTTGTGTAAAAGAAATACGCAGATCAGGGAAACGTTCTACATGCCTTGGAATGATGCTCGAAATCATGAACAGAAAATGAGGTTCACCAAACTTTTCCCTAATATTTTTTATTTCATACTTTCAGACAAATCATTACACAAAACCTTTGACTTCCTTTTCAAAAATTTTGTAAGCTTTCCTTTTACAGACTACTGAGACTAATTGAAACGCTTGGCCTTAACACTGAGTGCTGATGAATTACGTTCGCAACATCAAATATCGGTAAAATTTCATGGTTCATTGTAATTTATTAGGGATTAAATGTGTGTGATATACTGGGATGGGTGTGAAGATCAAGTTCTTTGGCAAGGCATTAAAAACATACTTAGCGATGCAGTGTAAACAGCATACATTCTTCCCCCGTGAAGCACTGAACTTGTCGTTGGTGGGGAGGCTTGCGTGCCTCAGCGATACAGATAGCCGTTCCGTATTTGCAACCGCAACGGAGGGGTATCTGTTGAGAGACCAGACAAACGTGTGGTTCCTGAAACGGGGCAGCAGCCTTTTCAGTAGTTGCAGGGGCAACAGCCTGGATGATTGACTGATCTGGCCTTGCAACATTAACCAAAACGGCCTTGCAGTGCTGGTACTGCAAAAGGCTGAAAGCAAGGGGAAAGTACAGCCGTAATTTTTCCCGAGGGCATGCAGCTTTACTGTATGGTTAAATGATGATGGCGTCCTCTTGGGTAAAATATTCCGGAGGTAAAATAGTCCCCCATTCTAATCTCCGGGGGGGGGGGGGGGGGGGACTACTCAGGAGGTCGTAGCTGTCAGGAGAAAGAAAACTGGTGTTCTACGGGTCGGAGCGTAGAAGGTCAGATCCCTTAAAGGGGTTGGTAGGTTAGAAAATATAAAACGGGAAATGGATAGGTTAAAGTTACATTTAGTGGGAATTAGTGAAGTTCGGTGGCAGGAGGAACAAGACTTCTGGTCAGGTGAATACAGGGTTATAAATACAAAATCAAATACGCGTGATGAAGGAGTAGGTTTAATAATAAATAGGAATGCGGGTAAGCTACTACAAACAGCATAGTGAACGCCTTATTGTGGCCAAGATAGATATGAAGCCCACGCCTACCACAGTAGTACAAGTTTATAAGCCCACTATCTCCGCAGATGACGAAGATATTGATGAAATGTATGATGAGATAAAAGAAATTATTCAGTTGGTGAAGGGAGACGAAAATTTAATAGTCATGGGTGACTAGAACTCGATAGTAGGAAAAGGAAGAGAAGAAATGTAGTAGGTGAATATGGGACGGGAGTAAGAAATGAAAGAGGAAGCCGCCAGGTAGAATTTTTCACAGAACACAACTTAATCATAGCTAACACTTTGTTCAAGAATCGTGAAAGAAGGTTGTATACGTGAAACAGACCTGGAGACACTGAAAGGTATCAGATAGATTATATAATGGTAAGACAGAGATTCAGGAACCAGGTTTAAAATTGTAAGATATTTCCAGGGGCAGATGTGGACTATGATCACAATCTATTGGTTATGAATTGTAGATCAAAACTGAAGAAACTGCAAATGGGTGGGAAATTGAGGAGATGGGACCTGGATAAACTGAAAGAACCAGAGGTTGTAGAGAGCTTTAGGGAGAGCATTAGGGGACGACTGCCAAGAATGGGGGGAAAGAAATACAGTAGAAGAAAAATGGGTAGCTTTGAGAGACGAAATAGTGAAGGTAGCAGATGACCAAGTAGGTTAAAAGACAAGGGCTAATAGAAATCCTTGGGTAACAGAAGAGATATTGAATTTAATTGATGAAAGGAGAAAATTTTCTCCTTTCATCAATTAAATTCAATATCTCTCCTTCCTACTCCTGCATGCCAAAATAGATACGAAGCCCACGACTACCACAGTACTTTAAGTTTATATGCCAACTAGCTCCGCAGATGACGAAGAGATTGATGAAATGTATGATGAGATAAAAGAAATTATTCAGATAGCGAAGAGAGACGAAAATTTAATAGTCCCGGGTGACTGTAACTCGACAGTAGGGAAACTACTGTCGAGTTACAGTCACCCGGGACTATTAAATTTTCGTCTCTCTTCGCTATCTGAATAATTTCTTTTATCTCATCATACATTTCATCAATCTCTTCGTCATCTGCGGAGCTAGTTGGCATATAAACTTAAAGTACTGTGGTAGTCGTGGGCTTCGTATCTATTTTGGCCACAATAATGCGTTCACTATGCTGTTTGTAGTAGCTTACCCGCATACCTGTTTTCCTATTCATTATTAAACCTACTCCTGCATTCCCCCTATTTTATTTATAACCCTGTATTCACCTGACCAGAAGTCTTGTTCCTCCTGCCACCGTACTTCACTGATTCCCACTATATCTAACTTTAACCTATCCATTTCCCTTTTTAAATTTTCTAACCTACCTACCCCATTAAGGGATCTGCCATACCACTGTCCGATCCGTAGAACGCCAGTTTTTTTCTCCCGATAAGAACGTCCTCTTGAGTAGTCCCCGCCCGGACATCCGAATGGGGGACTATTTTATCTCCGGAATATTTTACCCAAGAGGACGCCATCATCATTTAACCATATAGTGAAGCTGCATGCCCTCGGGAAAAATGACGGCTGTAGTTTCCCCTTGCTTTCAGCCTTTTGCAGCACCAGCACTGCAAGGCCGTTTTGGTTAATGTTACAAGGCCAGATCAGTCAATCATCCAGACTGTTGCCCCTGCAACTACTGAAAAGGCTGCTGCCCCTCTTCAGGAACCAAGCATTTGTGTGGCCTCTCAACAGATACCCCTCCGTTGTGGTTGCACCTACGGTACTGTTATCTGTATCGCTGAGGCACGCAAGCCTCCCCACCATCAGCAAGTCCATGGTTCATGGGGGGAGGATGACGAATATAATGCTTTCCTTAACACATTTCTCATGTTCTTTGTGAGTTGTTGTCCATTAGGACGTTCTAAACAAGGTACTAGCAGTAAAAGCAGCCTGGCTGTCTGACTAGTGGGATAAGGATATCATGTAGAACGAAGCGGGAATTATATCAAAATGTTAAGAAGTTGTGACACTGAAGCTACAGTAGCAGTACTGTAAGGTGATTAAAACGTTATTAGGAAGGCAAGTGGTATGTAAATCATCATCATCATTTAAGACTAATTATGCCTTTCAGCGTTCAGTCTAGAGCATAGCCCCCATATAAAATTCCTCCACGATCCCCTATTCAGTGCTAACATTGGTGCCTCTTCTGATGTTAAACCTATTACTTCAAAATCATTCTTAACCGAATCCAGGTACCTTTTCCTTGGTCTGCCCCGGCTCCTCCTACCCTCTACTGCTGAACCCATGAGTCTCTTGGGTAACCTTGCTTCTCCCATGCGTGTAACATGACCCCACCATCTAAGCCTGTTCGCCCTGACTGCTACATCTATAGAGATCATTCCCAGTTTTCCTTTGATTTCCTCATTGTGGACACCATCCTGCCATTGTTCCCATCTACTAGTACCTGCAATCATCCTAGCTACTTTCATATCCGTAACCTCAACCTTGTTGATAAGGTAACCTGAATCCACCCAGCTTTCGCTCCCATACAACAAAGATGGTCGAAAGAATGAACGGTGCACAGATAACTTAGTCTTGGTACTGACTTCCTTCTTGCAGAAGAGAGTAGATCGTAGCTGAGCGCTCACTACATTAGCTTTGCTACACCTCGCTTCCAGTTCTTTCACTATGTTGCCATCCTGTGAGAATATGCATCCTAAGTACTTGAAACCGTCCACCTGTTCTAACTTTGTTCCTCCTATTTGGCACTCAATCCGTTTATATTTCTTTCCCACTGACATTACTTTCGTTTTGGAGATGCTAATCTTCTTACCATAGTCCTTACATTTCTGATCTAGCTCTGAAATATTACTTTGCAAACTTTCAATCGAATCTGCCATCACAACTAAGTCATCCGCATATGCAAGACTGCTTATTTTGTGTTCATATATCTTAATCTCACCCAGCCAGTCTATTGTTTTCAACATATGATCCATAAATAATACGAACAACAGTGGAGACAGGTTTCAGCCTTGTCTTACCCCTGAAACTACTCTGAACCAAGAACTCAATTTACCGTCAACTCTAACCGCTGCCTGACTATTCATGTAAAGACCTTTAATTGCTTGCAAAAGTTTGCCTCCTATTTCATAATCTCGTAGAACAGACAATAACTTCCTCCTAGGAACCCGGTCATATGCCTTTTCTAGATCTATAAAGCATAGATACAGTTCCCTGTTCCACTCATAACACTTCTCCATTATTTACCGTAAGCTAAAGATCTGGTTCTGACAACCTCTAAAAGACCTAAAACCACACTGATTTTCATCCAATTGGTCCTCAACTAATACTCGCACTATCCTTTCAACAATACCCACAACGCTGATTAAAGAGATACCTCTGCAGTTGTTACAATCTTTTCTCTTTCCATGTTTACAGATTGGTGTGATTACTGCTTTTGTCCAGTCTGATGGAACCTGTCCCGACTCCCAGGCCATTTCAATTATCCTGTGTAGCTATTTAAGATCTGACATTCCACTGTATTTGATGAGTTCCGACTTAATTTCATCCACCCCAGCTGCTTTATTGCACTGCAATCTATTGACCATTTTGTCCACTTCCTCAAATGTGATCCTATTTCCATCATCATTTCTATCCCATTCTACCTCGAAATCTGAAACATTACTGATCGTATTTTCACCTACATTGAGCAACTCTTCAAAATATTCCCTCCATCTGCCCAAGGCATCCACAGGATTCAACAGCAGTTTTCCTGACCTGTCCAAAATACTTGTCATTTCCTTCTTACCTCCCTTTCGAAGACTGCTAATTACACTCCAGAATGGTTTTCCAGCAGCTTGACCCATAGTCTCCAACCTGTTTCCAAAGTCTTCCCAAGATTTCTTCTTGGATGCTGCAATTATCTGTTTGGCTTTGTTTCTTTCTCTGTCTACCTGAGTTCTAGTATGTAGCCATTTTTGAAACGCCTTCTTTCTCCTTTTACAGGCTGCCTTGACTGTGTCATTCCACCAAGCTGTTTGCTTCATCCTACTTTTACACCCTACTGTTCCAAGACATTCTTTAGCCACTTCTATTACTGTGTCCCTGTACCTTGTCCATTCCTTTTCCAATGACTGTAATTGACTACATTCAACTAACCGGTACCTTTCTGAGATCGCTGTTATGTACTTGTGCCTGATTTCCTTATCCTGAAGTTTCTCCACTCTTATCCTCCTACATATGGACCTGACCTCCTGCACTTTCGGCCTCACAATCCCAATTTCACTGCAGATTAAATAATGATCAGTGTCATCAAAGAATCCCCTGAATACACGTGTGTCCCTCACAGCCTTCCTGAATTCCTGATCTGTTATTATATAGTCAATGACAGATCTGGTTCCCCTGCTTTCCCAAGTATACCGGTGAATGTTCTTATGTTTAAAAAAGGAGTTTGTGATTACTAAGCCCATACTGGCACAGAAATCCAAGAGTTGTTTCCCGTTCCTGCTGGCCTCCATATCCTCTCCAAATTTACCCATAACCTTTTCATACCGTTCTGTTCGATTTCCAATCCTGGCGTTAAAATCACCCATGAGCAGAACACTGTCCTTGTCCTTTACTCTAACAACTACATCACTGAGTGCCTCATAAAAACTATCCATCTTATCTTGATCTGTCCCTTCACAATGCGAATATACTGACACAATCCAAATTTTCTTGCTAGACACTGTCAAATCTATCCACATCAGTCGTTCGTTTACATACCTTATTGTAACTACGCTGGGTTCCATCTATTTCCTGATCTAAAGCCCTACACCCCATTGTGCTATTCCTGCTTTGACTCCTGACAGGTAGACCTTGTATTCTCCCACTTCCTCTTCTTTTCACCCCTTACCCGAATGTCACTAACAGCTAAAACGTCCAGCCCCATCTTACTTGCAGCTTCTGCCAGCTCTACCTTCTTCCCAGAGTAGCCCCCATTGATATTAATAGCTCCCCATCTCATTACCATTTGTTTGCCAAGTCGTATCTTAGGAGTCCCTGGTTTGTCAGTTATAGGTGGGACTCAATGCACGCCAAGACCGTAGGATCCTACGCAGTGCCGTAGGGGACCGCACCGCCACTTTCCAGCAAATTAGGGACACTGTTGCTCCTGGGGTATCGGCGAGGACCATTCGCAACCGTCTCCATGAAGCTGGGCTACGGTCCCGCACACCATTAGGCCGTCTTCCGCTCACGCACCAACATCGTGCAGCCCGCCTCCAGTGGTGTCGCGACAGGCGTGAATGGAGGGGCGAATGGAGACGTGTCGTCTTCAGCGATGAGAGTCGCTTCTGCCTTGGTGCCAATGATGGTCGTATGCGTGTTTGGCGCCGTGCAGGTGAGCGCCACAATCAGGACTGCATACGACCGAGGCACACAGGGCCAACACCTGGCATCATGGTGTGGGGAGCGATCTCCTACACTGGCCGTACACCACTGGTGATCGTCGAGGGGACACTGAATAGTGCACGGTACATCCAAACCGTCATCGAACCCATCGTTCTACCATTCCTAGACCGGCAAGGGAACTTGCTGTTCCAACAGGACAATGCACGTCCGCATGTATCCCATGCCACCCAACGTGCTCTAGAAGGTGTAAGTCAACTACCCTGGCCAGCAAGATCTCCGGATCTGTCCCCCATTGAGCATGTTTGGGACTGGATGAAGCGTCGTCTCACGCGGTCTGCACGTCCAGCACGAACGCTGGTCCAACTGAGGCGCCAGGTGGAAATGGCATGGCAAGCCGTTCCACAGGACTACATCCAGCATCTCTACAATCGTCTCCATGGGAGAATAGCAGCCTGCATTGCTGCGAAAGGTGGATATACACTGTACTAGTGCCGACATTGTGCATGCTCTGTTGCCTGTGTCTATGTGCCTGTGGTTCTGTCAGTGTGATCATGTGATGTATCTGACCCCAGGAATGTGTCAATAAAGTTTCCCCTTCCTGGGACAATGAATTCACGGTGTTCTTATTTCAATTTCCAGGAGTGTATTTAAAGTACCAGGGAAGCAGGTTGCTAGCCTTACTTGTCCCGGGTCCCATTGGGTATTACCCCTAACGGTTGAGGGACTAACCGGTGGATTTGGTAGTCTTTGCCGTATGAGCACAAAGGTGATCACGACTCAGAATATCTCCGAGATACCCTGCCTTATTCCAAAGTAACTGGTATCCCGACTGTCGGGACCACTTAACTTGGCCACTCATACGTTGCCCGTGGTTCATGAACTAGGACAGGACTACAGGAACCCACACCATGAAGTGGTATGTAAATAGAATAGCTAATTCACAGGACAAAATTAAAACCATATGGTCAGTTTTGAAGGAAGTGTCTGGTCAGTAGCAGACGGCTGACGATGTGAAGTCAATGCGTAGTAAAAATATTTCAGTTACTCTTAAGTCAGATACATGTACAGTATTTAACACTCATTTTCTGAGCATTGCCTGTGAATTAAATAAAAATTTAGTCTCTACAGGGAATCACGTAACACTCTAGGCAAATGCCTTTCCGTGATTGATGTTTGAAATACGCCTCTGTGATACAGACAAGGGGGAGATTGAGTCAACTTTCATGGATATGATGGAGTGCCTAGCAGAATATTAAAGTGATGTGCTACACATATCAACCCTCTATTTAGCCATATTTGTAACTTTTCCTTTAAAAATGGTCATTTTCCTGAATGATTAAAGTACTCAGTAGTAAAGTCACTTTATAAAAGGGAGAAAGGGATAATGCAGACAATTTTAGACCTATTTCTATGCCTTCAGTGTTTGCTAAAGTTATTGCATAGGCTGTGTATGTATGGCTAATTGAACATTTTATATCACATTTGCTATCAAATATACAGTTTGACTTCAGAAGTCATTTAACAACTGAAAATCCTATATTCTCTTCCTCTGTGAGGTACTGGATGGGTCAAACAAAAGGTTTCGAACGCTAGGCATATTTTTTGATTTTAATAAGGCGTTTGATTGTGTTAGAAAAATACATCCCCAGAAGTTGGACCATTACGGAATATGGGGAGTAGCTCACAACAGGTTAACCTCTTACTTTAGCAACAGGCAGCAAAATGTCATTATTCACAGTGTTGAGAATGGCTGTGATGTGGGGTCTGAGTAGGGTACAGTCAAATGGGGGGGGTGCCTCAGGGATCGGTGTTGGGACCACTCCTGTCCCTTATTTATATAAATGGTATGCCCCTTAGTATTACAGGTAACTATTTCTGTTTGCTGATGACACTTGCTTGGTAGTAAAGGATGTTGTGTGCAACACTGGCTCGGTTTCAAATAGTGCAGTTCGTTACATGAGTTCATGGCTTGTAGAAAATAAACTAATGGCTTGTAGAAAATAAACTAACGCTAAATCACAGTAAGACTCAGTATTATAGTTTTTAACACACAATTCAACAAAACCCGACGTTTTAATTTCATAGAATGGGCACACTATCAATGAAACTGAGCAGTTCAAATTTCTAGGTCTTCAGATAGATAGTAAACTGTCATGGTAAGACCACGTTCAGGATCTTGTTCAAAGACTTAATGCCGCCATTTTTACTATTCGAACGGCATCTGAAGTAAGTGATAGTTTGACACGAAAACTAGTCTACTTTGCTTATTTTCATTGTTTTTGACGTATGGTAATATATTTTGGGGTAACTCTTTCCATTCTCAAAGACTATTTTTGACTCAGAAACGGGTGGTTCGGGCAGTAAGTGGTAAAGTTCGCTAACCTCTTGTCGACCCCTGTTCATTAGTCTGGGTAGTCTGACATTGGTCTCTCAATATATATACATTCTTTACTGTCGTTCCTTGATACGATATCAGCTTATTCCCAAGATATAGCAGCTGTCACTCAGTTAATACTAGGCAGAACTTCAATCTGCATTCGGATCGCACTTCCTTGACTCTTGGGCAGAAAGGTGTGCAGTATACTGCTGCATCCATTTTCAATAAGCTACCTCAAGAATTCAAAAATCTTAGCCGTAACCCACGTGCTTTCATATCGAAACTGAAGAGTTTCCTCATGGGTCGTTCCTTCTATTTCCTTGAAAAACTGAGCTGATTCTTGTTGTAGTGTTGATTGCGTTTACTTAAACTTATGGCTTGACTTTTTTGGGCTCATAAACATTTCATTCTTATTTATTGTTATTTTTGCGTTGTAATTTCATGTACTGACACATTCCAAGATCTAGGAGATTTGCTCCTCAATTTGGTCCTACGGTACTTGACGTGTAAATAACATACAAAGGGAGAGGGAGGGAGGATGTGTGAGGGAGGGATGGAGAGGAAGAGGAGGGAGGAATTCAAAGGGTTGCTAGTGATACAGTGGGCATGAAGACGCGATCGGAAGGTTTTTTCGCCGTATATGGCTTTTGGTGGAGGAGGAGGAGGAGCAGGGTGCTTGTGCAATCACGCATCGATGCATACAAGACCTTGGATGTACGCCGATTGTTTTCCCGCAAATTGCAATATTCCACACAATCAATTTGATGAGATATTTCCCTCCAAATATGCAAGCGGTTAGTCAAAAAAAGCCTTAATTTTTTGGGGATCCGACGGGTTGGAAGATCAATATAGTAAGATTTTGATCTAACTTCACCAGTATCCAGCAACAGGATGTGAGGTATCATAAGAGTGGAGGTACCAAGGAGGAGCCTTATCTCCTGCACATCGATTAAATAAAAAATATGCAGCAATACACACTGAAGCGCCAAGGAAACTGATTTGGGCAAGCGTATTCAAATACAGAGATATGTAAACAGGCAGAATACGGCGGTGCGGTTAACAACGTCCATATAACACAAGTGTCGGGTGCAGTCGTTATATCGGTTACTGCTGCTACAATGGCAGGTTATCAAGATTTAAGTGCGTTGAATGTGCACGAACGACGGGACACAACCTCCCCGAGGTAGTGATGAAGTGGGGATTTTCCTGTACGATCATTTCACAAGTGTACCATGAGTATCAGGAATCCTGCAAAACACCACATCTCCGACATTGCTGTGGCCGGAAAAAGATCTTGCAAGAATGGGACCAACGACGACTGAAGAGAATCATTGAACATGACAGAAGTGCAACACTTCTGCAAATTGCTGCAGATTTCACTGCTGGGCCTTCAACAAGTGTCAGCTGTCGAATCATTCAACTAAACATCATCGATAAGGGCTTCTGAAGCCGCAGGCGCACTAGTGCATCCTCAATGACAGCACGACACAAAGCTTTACGCCTCGTCCGGGTCCGACAACACCGACATTGGACTGTTGATGACTGGAAACACGTTGCCTGGTCGAACGAGTCTCGTTTCAAATTGTATCGAGTGGATGGACATGTACGCGTATGGAGACAACCTTACGAATGCATGTTACTAGGGGATTGTTCAAGCTGGTGGAGGCTCTGTAATGGTGTGGGGCGAGTGCAGATGGAGTGATATGGGGCCCCTGATACGTCTAGATGCGACTCCTGACGGGTGACCCGTACGTAAGCATCCTGTCTGATCGCCTACATCCAATCATGTCCATTGTGCATTCCGACTGTCTTGGGCAATTCCAGCAGGACAATGCGACACCCGGTACGTCCAGAATTGCTACAGAGGGACTCCAGTAACACACGTCTGAGTTTAAACACGTCCGCTGGTCACCAAACTCCCCAGACATGAACCTTATTGAGCATATCTGGGATGCCTAGCTAGGTGCCGTTCAGAAGAGATCTCCACCTCATCGTACACTTAAGGATTTATGGACAGTCCTCGTGTTGCGGCACATCAGCGTGCTCGTGATGGCCGTACACAATATTAGGCAGGTGTACCAAAAAGAAGGTTGTATACATGGAAGAAGCCTGGGGATACTGACAGGTTTCAGATAGATTATATAATGGTAAGACAGAGATTTAGGAACCAGGTTTTAAATTGTAATACATTTCCAGGGGCAGATGTTGACTCTGACCACAATCTATTGGTTATGAACTGTAGGTTAAAACTGAAGGAACTGCAAAAACGTGGGAATTTCAGGAGATGGGACCTGGATAAACTGAAAGAACCAGAGGTTGTACAGAGTTTCAGGGAGAGCATAAGGGAACAATTGACAAGAATGGGGAAAGAAATAGAGTAGAAGAAGAATGGGTAGCTTTGAGGGATGAAGTAGTGAAGGCAGCAGAGAATCAAGTAGGTAAATTGACGAGGCCTAGTAGAAATCCTTGGCTGACAGAAGAAATATTGAATTTAATTGACGAAAGGAGAAAATATAAAAATGCAGTAAATGAAGCAGGCAAAAAGGAATACAAACGTCTCAAAAATGAGATCGACAGGAAGTGCAAAATGGCTAAGCAGGGATGGCTAGAGGACAAATGTAAGGATGTAGAGGCTTATCTCAATAGGGGTAAGATAGATACTGCCTATAGGAAAATTAAAGATAGCTTTAGAGAAAAGAGAACCACTTGTATAAATATCAAGACCTCTGATGGAAACCCAGTTCTAAGCAAAGAAGGGAAAGCAGAAAGGAGGGTCTATACAAGGGAGATGTACTTGAGGACAATATTATGGAAATGGAAGAGGATGTAGATGAAGATGAAATGGGAGACATGATACTGCGCGAAGAGTTTGATAGAGCACTGAAAGACCTAAGTCGAAACAAGGCCCCGGGAGTAGATAACATTCCATTAGAACTACTGACAGCCTTGGGAGAGCCAGTCCAGAGAAAACTCTACCATCTGGTGAGCAAGATGTATGACACAGGCGAAATACCCTCAGACTTCAAGAAGAATATAATAATTCCAATCCCAAAGAAAGTAAGCGTCGACAGATGTAAAAATTACCGAACTATCAGTTTAATAAGTCACGGCTGCAAAATACTAACGCTTATTCTTTACAGACGAATGGAAAAACTGGTAGAAGCTGACCTTGGGGAAGATCAGTTTGGATTCCGCAGAAATATGGGAACACGTGAGGCAATACTGACCCTACGACGTATTTTAGAAGCTAGATTAAGAAAAGGCAAACCTACGTTTCTAGCATTTGTAGACTTAGAGAAAGCTTTTGACAATATTGACTGGAATACTCTCTTTCAAATTCTGAAGGTAGCAGGGGTAAAATACAGGGAGCGAAAGGCTATTTACAGTTTGTACAGAAATCAGATGGCAGGTATAAGAGTCGAGGGACATGAAAGGGAAGGGTTGGTTGGGAAGGGAGTGAGACAGGGGTGTAGCCTCTCCCCGATGTTGTTCAATCTGTATATTGAGCAAGCAATAAAGGAAACAAAAGAAAAATTCGGAGTAGGTATTAAAATCCATGGAGAAGAAATAAAAACTTTGAGGTTCGCCGATGACATTGTAATTCTGTCAGAGACTTCAAAGGACTTGGAAGAGCAGTTGAACGGAATGGACAGTGTCATGAAAGGAGGGTATAAGAGGAACATCAAAAAAGCGAAACGAGGATAATGGAATGTAGTCGAATTAACTCGGGTGATGCTGCGGGAATTAGATTTGGAAATGAAACACTTAAAGTAGTAAAGGAGTTTTGCTATTTGGGGAGCAAAATAACTGATGATGGTCGAAGTAGAGAAGATATAAAATGTAGACTGGCAATGGCAAGGAAAGCGCTTCTGAAGAAGAGAAATTTGTTAACATCGAATATAGATGTAAGTGTCAGGAAGTCGTTTCTGAAAGTATATGTATGGAGTGTAGCCATGTATGGAAGTGAAACATGGACGACAACTAGTTTGGACAAGAAGAGAATAGAAGCTTTCGAAATGTGGTGCAACAGAAGAATGCTGAAGATTAGATGGGTAGATCACATAACTAATGAGGAGGTACTGAATAAATAGGATTGGGGAGAAGAGGAGTTTGTGGCACAACTTGATTAGAAGAAGGGATCGGTTGGTAGGACATTTTCTGAGGCATCAAGGGATCACCAATTTAGTATTGGAGGGCAGCGTGGAGGGTAAAAATCGTAGAGGGAGACCAAGAGATGAATACAATAAGCAGATTCAGAGGGATGTAGGCTGCAGTACGTAATGGAAGATGAAGACGCTTGCACAGGATAGAGTAGCGTGGAGAGCTGCATCAAACCAGTCTCAGGACTGAAGACCACAACAACAACCAGTTTCTTTGGCTCTTAAGTGTTTCTGAGATTAATTTGAATTTCATGTCGTGATATCTTCCTCTCCAGCACAGACTGAGTCTTTTTCCTGACAATTTGTAGCTGCGGGTGGAAAGGGGGGTGGGCAGGGGAGGATTGAGGGATTTCCGAAGAAGGGAAAAGTGGCTCCTAAGTATACTTTTTCCCAGATTGGGGGGGGGGGGGGAGGAAGGGTGTCTGTCGGAAGGACCGATTATCACCAGATGATCATAAATCAACCCTCAGGGGTTATGAACTACTTAGGACAGAAAGTTAGAGGGAGGATGGTTTAATTGATCAATTTAATTGATTAGCGTATCAATTTGATATCAAAAGTGTGTTTGCCCTACTAATACCGCCTAGGAAGCACGGTGAGGCTGGCGGTACACCTGCCCCCCATGTTCATATGGCGAGGGAATCCGATTCGTAGATTCAGGACCACCGCGCTTCCCTGAATCCGGGATAAGAAATGCTAATGCGCGCGGCTATCTAGGTGTGCCCATGTTGTTTATCTCATGATGTTATACTCAATCTCAAATAATTTTTTTACTACAAAAAATTTTGTTTCTGTTGTTGTTTGACGAAAACAGTGAACTTTATTAAGTTTTTATGTAAATTAGCTGCATAATTAGTATTCATAGCTTTCGAATTATTTTCCAGGTCATCTCGAAATAGTGATAGCAGCATGATCGATCTTACCAAATGCTCTTACAACACCTTTAGTACTTGGTAAAATGTTCCCACAAATTGAGGGGGGACACATAAACTAAGCCTTACATTAACATGTACTGTTATCGAAGTGCATTTAAAGTGCCTCTGCTGGTTACCGCCTCGGTCACAACACACACACTGATGCCTGGAATTCCCTGTGTTAACGAGGTTCTCACTGACGGGTGCGGCTGGTGCACACGTCTGGACTCCTGTTGGCACTACTGCAGCTGCAAACGATGTACTAGGAAGCTACGAGGTGCTGCCATTAAATTTTCACAACCAATACTACGTCATAAGCGCCACATAGTCTGTAAAGTTACAAAGGAAGGAAAAACAAAACAAAACTTTATAAGGTTTTACGACGACATCGCAATTCTGTCCAAGACAGCACAGGACTTCGAAAATCAATTGAGCAGAATGGGTGATGAGGTAACATCGTTAACGTTTCTTCTGTTGCTGAAGATGGGTGAAGTGACGAATTAAATTAGCTGATGCCGAAGGAGGTCACGAAATGAGACACTAAACATGGTAAAGGATTATTGCTACTGGAGCAGCAGTATAACTGACGATAGCCGGAGGAGAGAGGGTATAAAACGCAAACTAGCAATAAGAAAAAAAAGATTGTGAAGAAGAGAACTACGTTAAATCGAGTATAAATTGAAGTGGATATTAGTATATTCTGAAGACATTTTTCTGGAGTGTTGTCTTGTATGGAGATGAAAAGTGGGAAATGAACAAGGCAGACACGAACAGAATAGACGCTTTTGAAATGCGTTGCTGCATACGAATGCTGAAGTTTAGATGGGGAGACATTTAACCAACGAGGAAGTGATAAATCGAAATGTGAAGAAATCAGTGATGGCACTATGTGATTAAAAGAACGGACAGGGCAAATCCCGAGGCACCGAGGAAACGCCAATTTAGAAATGGAAGGCAGTGCTGGAGGTAAAGCCGTAGATGCAAACCAAGACTTAAATACAGTAAGCAGGTTCAAACGGATGTAGGCTGCCTGTAATTATGCGAGGATGAAGAGGCTTGTACAGAATGGAGTAGCACAGAGAGCTGCACAGAATGTCTTCGGACTGACTGCCATTTCATTTCGTTGTATTGCACTTGAACAAAATGCACATCCTTGACTTTTTTCAACAGCCCTGAGACCCATGTCCCCTGGTTCCGTCAATACGACTGCTATAATGTAATGTAAAGCTAACACTGCAACGATAGCAACACACATCTGCGGTTATATGAAAGCTGCATCTGATATTCGCCTCGCTCCCCACTGTTCAGTAGCAGTCTCTGCTGGTCTTCTTGTACAGTCAATCACAAAACATAGTATTTTAGATCCGAAAATATTATTTGGCACCTTCCATTAGTTACAATACAAATATCACACACTCAAACAAAATAACTGATCCTAGAGCTCCTACTCTGTGCGTTTCAAAAGTCTTAAGTTTTCAAACAAACAAAGTCAACACACAGAAGAATTATTTACAGAGCTGTAGCTGACGAACATAAGCATAACCCTGCATTATTCCCCTCCCACAGTATGTAAGTCAATTACTCGAACTCATCAGGCAATTTCAAAACGTGACCAAACTGGGCAACTGTCTTTGGTGAGACTCCTGGAGGTTTGGGTGACAGGTGAAGTCCTCTGTAGATTATCCTGTAGATCACTGGGGGATGTCGGCGGGTTTCAGTCTGTCGAGTGATATGTTAGTTGGCACATCCTTAATTTTTATAGAGAAATATTTTGTTTTTCGCTCCAGGACTTCATAGGGGCCTTCATAGGGAGGCACTAGTTTGGCTTTCACTTTGTCATCCTTCACAAATACATGATTCTTATTACGTAGATCTTTACTAACAAATGGTGTTTCCCCTGTGGAAATATAATTCAGGGCGTAGTTTATCCGTATGTTGGCCTAACTGAGAAGTGAATGCTGGTAGATCTACTTCTAGTTTGTTGAAATGAGTTGTACCACACTGGGTCTCAGCAGGTGCTATTTTCTTCTCTAACACAGCAACGCAGTTCTAGGAGAATTGAAGGAATGATGTCATTGCATTTTCGTTCACCATGGGCTCTGATGGCTGCCATCAATGTTCGATGGAGTCTCTCTATTTTCCCACCTGATTGTGGGTGACATGCCGTAGTTTGAGTCGGTTAAGAACTACAAATCTTAGCTGATGCACGGGACATCTCTGACTGGAACAGTGCGCCTCTGTGAATCCCTATCTGGTTAGGTACTCCAAATCTAGTGATGCAGCAGATATAAAACGCTCGTGCCGCGGTTTCCCCTCGAACATCACGTAGTGAAGTGACTTCTGTCCAATTACTGAAACTATCGATGCACGTTAAACAGTATATGAATTCATCTGAGGGAGGCAGCGGGCCAATCAGATAGGTGTGTACCACCGTACAGCGTACCTCTGTGCTTGGAAACTGGTCAATAGCAGATTTAGTATGCCTTACACTTTGTTCTTTCGGCACGCTACGCGTGACTACGCATGACTTTGCTCATTTTTGGATACCTTGTTTAAAGTTTGAGTAAAGAAATCTCCACGTGAGTAATTCCACAGAAGACTTGTTACCGTGGTGAGTCATACTGTCGTAATGCAGAAAAACGGAATATCTAAATTGCTGAGGAATGTAAGGACGAATGCTACTTGTTGATACATCTAAACAAGAAATGAACATGACGGAAGGTAAAGGGAACTATCCCACACAGTGATGCGAAAATAGAAGTGGACAAACTTAGTGTGAAAGTTCCTCCTTTCTGGAGTGAATAGCCGGCCGTTGTGGACGAGCGGTTCTAGGCGCTTCAATCTGGAACCGCGCGACCGCTACGGTTGCAGGTTCGAATCCTGCCTCGGGCATGGATGTGTGTGATGTCCTTAGGTTAGTTAGGTTTAAGTAGTTCTAAGTTCTAGGGGACTGATGACCTCAGGTGTTAAGTCCCATAGTGCTCAGAGCCATTTGAACCGTTCTGGAGTGAATAATCTGCTGTATGGTTTTGCCAGGTTGAAGCACAATTTACAACCACATCGAGGTCACTAGTCACTGGTCTTCTTGTACAATTTATCACAGATTACAGTATTTTGGATTCGAAGATATTATTTGGGAACCTACGTTTGTTGCAATACAAATAGCTGTATGACACACTCAAAGAAAGCCAGTGATCCTAGACGTCTTACTCAGTGCATTCAATAAAGTCACTTGCTTTCAAAGAAAATAGTCAACACAAAGAAAAATTATAAATAAATCTGCAGAACTGTAAGTTATAAAAACACACACACAAAACCATACATTCTGCTTTATTCTTTACCTGTCAACACGCGTTTCGACCAGCAGCAAATATGAAAGGTATCAAACAAAAGAACGAGGGTGTTACGTCATTAAGGAGCGGTACCGCTTTTAATTATGAAGGCGTCCACCTCATCCTGTGGCAAAAACTGTGCGCGCTCGTTAGCGCACATAACGGAACTGAAATTCGGGCCGGAAGGGTGTTCTACCGAAACAGAACAGGTAAGCCCTCTTTCGGCCTGTCAACAGTCTGGCGCGCAGATGATTTGCAAATCGCAATTAGTAACTACAATGGAGACTTCCATACTGCTGTCCAACCCGCGTAAGAGATCACGCCACGCCACGTAATGCAAAGTGAGGCGCTATGTTATGCACGTACGTAATTTGGTTTTTATTTGTTAGACCACCACCTATCTGCCACACCTGCTTAAGAAATGCGCATCATCTGTGTTACGTGTGAAGCGCCCGAGCGACACAATCACGCGACGGCAGATTTTAACAACAGCGGCGGCGCCGGCCGTTGTGGCCGAGAGGTTCTTGGCGCTTCAGTCTGGCTGGAACCGCGCGACCGCTACGGTCGCAGGTTAGAATCCTGCCTCGGGCATGGATGTCTGTGATGTCCTTAGGTTATTTAGGTTTAAGTAGTTATAAGTTCTAGGGGACTGATGGCTTCAGATGTTAAGTCCCATGTGCTCAGAGCCATTTAAACCATTTTTGAGCAGCGGCGGCGGCAGCAGGGCCTAAATCCCCCCCCCCCCCCCTCCCGCGCTTATTCGCACACTGCCATGTTCTTCGTATTGAAAATGGAAGAATCATTTGGAGATTCCTCAGATGTGGCATATAACGTAATATGTAATGTCAAACAACGATTTCAAAAACAGACGTGAAGATGTATGGTTCTGCACAAATCTTGTCACTTATCTCACAGCCAGCAGTTGCCGTGTTATGCAATACATGTAGGCCTGCGAGTGGCGCGAGCTGGGAGTAAGTGGAAGTTATGTAAAATAATACTGTAAGACGACGTAATCTTTTCTAACTTCATTTATTGAAACTGTATGCGACTCGTATAACAATATACGGAAGATTTCACTGTACGAAAGTTAGACAATGACGATAAAAGCAAAATGACAAAACGATAAACCGGCGAATATGTAACAGCTACTGTAACGGACGATTGACAGAAAAGAAAGACTTCTATTAGTATTTAATTAGTACGAAAGGCTACGTCTGTTTTAACTTTTTTGTATTTTAGTTCGTAAAATTTACGATTTGA
Organism: Schistocerca serialis cubense; assembly: GCF_023864345.2. Lineage (NCBI taxonomy): Eukaryota > Metazoa > Arthropoda > Insecta > Orthoptera > Acrididae > Schistocerca > Schistocerca serialis. Next base: position 107,363,500 of record NC_064641.1, read on the forward strand.
AAGAACCTACATCCTATTAATACCTAAGAATTACTAGTAAAGAGAGATTCAAAAATTCAAAACAAAGAGTTAGGAAGAATTTGCAGTTCACCATCCAGTGTAGCCTGTGACACCGATCGCTACTGCTTAGAAAGAAAAATGTGTCCTCAATACGAAGGTTGTGCTTCATTATACGTGATCATATTGGGGGTGGAATGCCCTCGCCCTCCTACGACCTCTGAACTGACTCGCCGAGCCACTTATAGCGCGATTACAGTTCAGCGTGGACTCCGAACCACGGCGCGACACTGCAGTTTTCACAATAAGAAACCACTGGCAGAAAGGAAAGACGCGATGCCCCGTAGGGAAAAAAAAGACCCCGCAGGGAGATCTAACGTCGGGCAGTTGTATTCGTAGTCTTTCTCAACACGTCCGTGAAAGGAAGAGGCGATGTATTCCGTCGCGCAGCACCTTAGGGTCTAAAAGTGACGCGACAGTAGAGTCGCCCCCGCAACCTGTTGACCTTTAGAGGGCTGTATTTTCACTGCGACCGAGCCCGGCGCGTCAGCGACCCCGTTAACTCTGGCAGCTGGCAGCCGCGACACGTGGCGGGGTTGCACGTGTCAGGGGTGAAGGCCGGCTCTGGCCGCAGGGGTGGGGAGGGGGCGGTAGCAGCTGCGCTGTAGTGGCGGCTTCCCCCGCACAGGTACAGCGCCGGGTCCCCGCCACGCCCTTTACGTCACTGACCATCCACGGTATTGAGGCAGATTGTAAAAATAAAAGGGTATAAATTAACATGAAACAATCCATCGCCCATATTTAAAAAGCAGTCAGATTCAAACAGGACCACGGCGGGCTGTTATCGGCAGAAAACGTGTTCAAAGTACACACGTACCTGATGCAATGGCTCTTCCCAAACAAATGTCTATATTTCATTCTTTTTGTTGGGCACAGATTTTCAAGTCGCTGATAGCCCTACTGCGTATTTTGAAATACACCACGGTCGCAGCGTTTACTCAAATATTTAACGGAAAATACACTACTGGCCATTAAAATTGCTACACCACGAAGATGACGTGCTGCTGACGCCAAATTTAACCTACAGGAAGAAGATGCTGTGATGTGCAAATCATCAGCTTTTCAGAGCATTCACACAAGGTTGGCGCCGGTGGCGACACCTACAACGTGCTGACATGGGGAAAGTTTCCAACTGATTTCTCATACGCAAACAGCAGTTGACCGGCGTTGCCTGGTGAAACGTTTTGTGATGCCTCGTGTAAGGAGGAGAAATGCGTACCATCACGTTTCCGACTTTGATTAAGGTCGGATTGTAGCCTATCGCGATTGCGGTTTATCGTATCGCGGCATTACTGCTCGCGTTGGTCGAGATCCAATGACTGTTAGCAGAATATGGAATCGGTGGGTTCAGGAGCGTAATACGGAACGCCGTGTTGGATCCCAACGGCCTCGTATCACTAGCAGTCGAGATGACAGGCATCTTATCCGCATGGCTGTAACGGATCGTGAGCCACGTCTCGATCCCTGAGTCAACAGATGGGAACGTTTGCAAGACAACAACCATCTGCACCAACAGTTCGACGACGTTTGCAGCAGCATGGACTATCAGCTAGGAGACCGTGGCTGCGGTTACCCTTGACGCTGCATCACAGACAGGAGCCCCTGCGATGGTGTACTCAAATACGAACCTGGGTACACGAATGGCAACTCGCGAATCCAGGTTCTGTTTACAGCATCATGATGGTCGCATCCGTGTTTGGCGACATCGCGGTGAACGCACATTGGAAGCGTGTATTCGTCATCGCCATAATGGCGTATCGCCCGGCGTGTTGATATGGGGTGCCATTGGTTACACGTCTCGGTCACCTCTTGTTCGCATTGACGGCACTTTGAACAGTGGACATTACATTTCAGATGTGTTACGACCCGTGGCTCTACCCTTCATTCGATCCCTGCGAAACCCTACATTTCAGCAGGACAATGCACGACCGCATGTTGCAGGTCCTGTACGGGCCTTTCTGGATACAGAAAATGTTCAACTGCTGCCCTGGCCAGCACATTCTCCAGATCTCTCACCGATTGAAAACGTCTGGTCAATGGTGGCCAAGCAACTGGCTCGTCATAATACGCCAGTCACTACTCTTTATGAACTATGGTACCGTGTTGAAGCTGCATGGACAGCTGCACTTGTACACGCCATCCAAGCTCTGTTTGACTCAATGCCCAGGCGTATCAAAGCCGTTATTACGGCCAGAGGTGGTCGTTCTCGGACTGATTTCTCAGGATCTATGCACCCAAATTGCGTGAAAATGTAATCACATGTCAGTTCTAGTATAATATATTTGTCCAATGAATACCCGTTTATCATCTGCATTTTCTTTTTGGTGTAGCAATTTTAATAGCCAGTAGTGTAGCTAAGAACACTTTGAAGTTCGAGGCAAGCCCATAACAATGTACCTTGGTTCCACGCAAGGGCGCCCATACAATAGTTCGTAGGGGGGGGGGGTGCATAGAGGTGAGGTATAGAGTATTTTTAATACTTTGGGTGACGAATAGCGACCGGTAAGAAGTCATAAGAAACTTCTAGCTCCGACTCCGCTAAAAATCTACGTAATACCGACTTTTAAATTATTTTATTGAAAGAAAAATCCCTGAGAGTTGCGGGGGGCGGCCTCTCTTGCCACCGTGCACGGACGCCCTTATGTTCGACACACGCCACGGAGTCTGCAATGGTTACGCAGCTGAGTCAGCAACACGGCGTAGACTACGGTGTATCCTCAGCTACGCACCGTACAGATATTTGTAAAGCTTGCAATGTTTTGTGGGACAAAACGTCAACGCCCTACCAGGAACAAACAGCAGCATTTATAAGAATACTAATTACAGGCATACGCTGTTTCGAATGGTCTTCGTGCATTTCTGCAGCCTGGAGACTATGGGTAGGTCTTTCCACAGTCGTCCTGAACGGGCTGTGACCGAGACGAACTACGCTAGTGACAAGGTGATTTCCAGTATGACCCGGAGACAAACTTCTGGGGAAGTCGTGGCGGGAAGCTCCACTTAGTAGATGGGCTTCATTGGTGCCAATGGGAAGTGGAGATATGAGTGCTCGCGAAATCACAAGTCGACCGGCAGCCGTCGTGGGTGTATTTGAAAGTGTTTTAACTTCCCGAAGTTGCAATTTGTGATCCTCCGTGATCAACAGTGTCACTTTTCAAATACGGGACGATCACAAGAATTGAGTCGTCGTCCTGTTTTCTAGGCGGAGGCCGCACAGCACAACGTGGAGATCATCACATTTTATGAACGAGGCTGACTTGGCGAGGTCCACTCGAAGGCAACCAATTCCATACCTTCCCGTGGACACTCGCTGCTCTGAACTGGATTCTTGTTTTGCCTTTGTGCAGGTTATCGGCCGAAGTCGGCAGGAGGAACGTGCTACGGGGCGTTTACTCTTTCCCATCTGGTGGGTCAAAACAAGACTGGAGACCCTCAATACATTTATTTTACAAGTCTACAGCTGTGCACAGTACAGATAAACGTCAGCCAGTGATCGTTTCAGGATACCCGGTTCCACACACCACTTCGTTCCTTGCTGCTAGCTAGAACTCAAGACAGTTCCGCTGGTTATCCTCGAGGCAGCAAAGTTTTTGTTCTACCGTTTGAAGCGAACTGCTCGTCCACTCTCACTGAATTGATCGATTTTGATGAAACTTGTGTCGAAGACGGAACGCACTTTAAGAAATACAAACAATTGGTACGGCAAATAATCCATTGGTTACGCCTACAGTCCCCTCATTTGCGACGAAGCAGTATGCCGCTGTGTCCACTTCTAGACATTTGCATTTACGGCACAAAATTCTTTCAGCCCATCAGTCGAATGGCAGCTGTTCCTTTTACAGTCTGATGGTGCGTCAAAAATCTATCAGTCTAAGATAGGAACAAATATAACGGCCTGATCTACACATACACGGTTTTAAAGAACTACGCCGAAAACTTCTGGGTAAACTGGACGACCACTGGAATATTTTTGTGTTTCCTTGGCCCAAAGGCCATCCGCGGTATGCTACCACGAATCTCAGAGGGGCTGGCGCCGCTTACGATGAACGTGGCTAACTTCGTGTCCATGAGTTCAGCCTCAGAACACACAATACGTATTTATCACTTAGACATTACATCACTTATTTGTGGATGCTATGCCAGGGAAAAGCTGCTGCACGGCCTGGTGAAGGCAAGGACCGGAGGTGGCACTGAGCAGCGTTGGTCCCAGAAAGCAGCAAGCGACTGTTTCGTAGTCGCGATAGCTGGAAAACAAGTATAAGTCTGAGCAAGGAACACCTTCTGGATACGGCGAACCTTACGCAGATACACGCTATAACTTTTGGGTTCGTATGCTTTGTACGGATCCGATACCGACGAACGACACTAAAGAATTGGCCGAACAGCCTCTTTTGTGCTTGAAATACACTTCCTTCAGCCTCGTTGTGGCACATGCCTTACCGAGGTTTAAATCTGTGTGCCCATTTCATCTTAAATCATTCCCAGATACTTGAAGACCGTGACAGTTCCAGTGACTGACTGTGAACCACGCAATCAAATGATTTCGCATCTTTTCGTCGAGTCATGCGCCACATCTTATGTTTCTATTTAGATAGAGTAAGCTGGCAATCTCTGCACCAGACGCTAATCGTCTGCAAGTCTATCCGCAATCACCAACAATTTCTTAAGGACGTTACATCCTTGTGTATAAGGGCGTTTGCTTGTGAACTGCCTCGCAGGATTGCAAACTTTATACGGCAGGTCCCTCATGTGTACCCTGAACCAGCATCGGCAATTTTCAGACCAACAGTGTGCTGCACCAGTAATGAGATCACAATGACATTACCTTAATAACGATTAAAAAATCTCCACTTACGCTTTGTTAGTCACATCGTGACTTATGGTTAACAACAGCAACCAGTCAGTTTCAGCACATAACTGAAGAATCAGATAATATGATTTAAATGTTGGAGGACGTCAGCAATGAACCGGCATTTATTATTATTATTATTATTATTACTGTGTCTTCAGCCCGAAGGCAGGTCTACACGGCTAACATTTATGTCCTTATATACTACACGGCTCTGTTCATTTCCAGGTAAAGTCATTCACCATCTTGCGTCTTCTCCTCCCACATAGCGACCTGTGACTTGAGTTAATTCTTCTTTCTTTTTCTTGTGACTTCCAGTAGTCCTGTTCTGTCGCCTACTCTCTCCGTTAGTCACTCTCTGCACTCAACTAATCCTTGCCATTTTCATCCAGTCACGTCTGAAATACTTCAAATCTTCTTTCGCCTTCTCTTCTCAATATCCATGTTTCATTGAAGCGATAATGACACAAAAAACAAATATTTATTTCAGGTTGTCATCTGCAGCAGGTGTATGTTTTCGGAAACTCATGACACAAGACTGCATTAGAACAACTAATATTCTACCGGTTTCGGTCATAGGCCAGCCATCGCCTGGTACCTGTATCAACTTTATGATGACACAGTGACTACAGAACCTTAAAATACAAAACATCATACAGATAACGATAATGTAAAAGAATTGCTTATGAAAAACTGGACAATAAAAGTTAAATGTCACTCATGTAGAAACATACAATCACTCTATCAGTATCTTCAACAACAGCAAAGTAGACACAAAAACAACTTTACATACGTAGTAAGGACATAACCGGAGTAACCAAATGGCTCTAAGCACTATGGGACTTTTAACATCGGAGGTAATCATTTCCCTAGACTTAGAATTACTTAAACCTAACTAACCTAAGGACGTCACACACATCCATGCCCGAGGCAGGAGTCGAACCTGCGACCGTAGCAACAACGCGGGTACGGACTGAAGCGCCTAGAACCGCTCGGCCACACCGGATACACAAAGTGTGATGGAATACACCATAGACAAATTTAATATACGAATCAAACATGTAGCGTATCATAGTGTAGTTATCTTGACGCGATAATCACAGTAAATTGTGTTTGACAATCCACGAATAAATACTGGTCGCGACAGTTCCCTGTACTACGTAAAATACAAGTTATGACTGATCCATTATCCGCAATAACTACAGGTCGCAACAATGATTAAAACACGAAAAATTTAATCAGCGTACACTACGATGTAAAATTTGAACCAAAGTAGAATAATAAGGCATTAATGTAATCACAGTAGTATTTATTGGTAAGTCACATTACCTCTTCCGGCTTCCCTCCGTAAAAATGAGGCTTTGCATCGTATATATTTAATAGCATTACACTTCCGTAATGGTTATGTGGTTGTCAGAGTAGAGTATAGTTATGTTCCTCCACTGATAATGTTCACCATCATTATTGCACATTTCTAGCGTAATAAATATTTACCTAAGGTTGTTTGTGACTGATAATGGTTGATACTTATTTTTTATATGCTTTATTTACAATTACTTCCCTAAAAATTTTTTATTATTTTGTTACATTTATTGCTTTGTTAGAGTGTGTAAGCCATATTTCCCTGATTCTCCTTTGTTTTTGGAATGACTATAAAGAGACCACTAGTAGTTAGTCTCATGTATTCATAATGACCTTTAAGTCTGACACAAATTTTGTTGTGTACGGATCCTTGTCGGAAATGTATTTTCCTGTTATTTCTGTTGACTTTACAGCATTTCTATTATCATTAATGCATTCTTCAGTAAGTCATTGAGTTTTTTACACTGTGTATCTTTTATTGTCAAGCCTGTTAAGTTTTTCTTGTATCTGTGATCGTGAAGCTTCTTAGTAACACTTGGAACCTCAATTTTAGTGATTTACTCAGATATTCCTTGCTTCAGGATCCTTGGCCACGTCGTCCTTGTCCAGGTTCTTTGTTGGTTGGAGTATGTTGTGTATAGGGTCAAATGTTAACAAATAGCCCGGTTATTGGTTGGAAAATCGTTTGACCTACGTTTAGTCAATCTAAGTTTGTTACTCTTTTCAGCATTTTTTTTCCAATCACTGCGAGCATCCAAAATTTTTTATTGAAAGTTAAATTTTTGTATGGTGAACGAAAGCCAGGGATGATTTTTGTAGACCTCATGAATGACCGAGTGCCTGATTTTTTATTAAAAAGTTGGATTTGTGTGTGTGTGTGTGTGTGTGTGTGTGTGTGTGTGTGTGTGTGTGTGTGTGTGTGGCGAATAACCACCCCATTGTTTTTTATTAAAAAATGTTGACTTTTGTGGGGACACCGAAATGGATCAGTCTTATTTTTTTTTTTTTAAGGAAAGGTATTACAGAAACCCAGAGATTAAAAATTTGATGCTCTGATCCATGACTAAACCCTGTGTTTTACTATGTCTAAAAATTTACAAATTACAAATTAGTAATAAACAAATATTTTAGCTTAACAATTCTTTAGCAAAAATCGATGCCTTCCTTGCCTCCGACGTCTTAATTAAAATTCAGTGCCACCGATGTTGGGTACTGAATTTAAAAAATGTAAACATAAAATTGCACAACAAAATTAAATCATCCTGCTGTAAATTCTTCCTCCATTGTTGTCTTTTACATCTCCTTTTGGAAATTCGTCTTCATAATACTTGTCACTATCTATTTCGCTTTGTTTGCTAGTATCCGAATCTTTCCTCCAAGTAACATTTATTAATTGCCTTAAGAATCTTTTTTTATATATTTGTCTCTACTACGTTTATTTAAATCTTTTTAAAAGACAAATGCATCTTTTTCTCTACGGTAATCTGTAATTTTTACACAACCGTTTTTAAGTAAAATTAAATCTAAACATTCTACTCGGTATCCATCGTCTAACAAACCATTTAATTTTTCTCTCGTATCCTGGTAGTGCATATTATTCTTGTAAAACAGATCTATAATTTTAGCGTTTCTGTCTTCTTCCATTTATTACTAATGATTTTCAATAAGTTATAAAATCTGTTTTGGATTGGGGTAATTTTTTTATTTTCTGACCACCTTAATTTTCTACAATTTCTAGAAATTGATAGTACCTTTCCACGATTTTTTACAAAAAAATCTAAACGTTTTATAATATTACATGAATTTCATATGTTCGGCCTTTCACTGTTACTGCTGTTGTCCACACTATTCTTTGGGTTCTTATCTCGCTTGTTTATTCTTCTGCATGTTTTCCATACTATTCTGGGTGTCAGTCATTTTAATATATCTACTCATATGATCGTTATTTAAACATTTTTTGTAAACTGATCAAGGTTTACCTAATTTCTTAATATCTGCCCCATATCATCGATATTATTCAATATTTATTGTTGTTGCTTGAATAATATTTACTAGCTTCATCTTTATTTACACATTATTTACGAATCAATCTAGGCTTATCTAACTTTATCCCATATTCAGTAATGTCTTGCAATACACCACATTTAGTACATTTCTTATTGTTTGCTCTATGTTGTCCAGTTTTTGTTGTCCCCATTTCCACCAATCTCCATTCACTTCCATTTTTCGTTCATTTAGCTTCTTTCAAATATGTTGTCCACTTTGTGTTGTCCTTTCAATCTACATTTTCATTCATTTACTTTCTTTCACATATGTTGTCCATTTTTTGATTGTCAATTTTCATCAATCTCCATTTACATCCGTTTTTCATTCATTTACTTTCTTTCAAATACATTGTCCATTGTTTATTGTACTTTCAGTCTTCATATTAAAAAGGGTACAAAATACAAAAATTAAAAAGTAGCCACAACTGGGTAGATGAAAGCAGTTGCAATGTGATTTTTTTTTTACCTATATGAATTGTACGGTATCACATTATGGGCTGTGAATATTAAATGGGGAGAAAATCTGTATGGAGCTTAACAATAAATTTAAAATTACTTTGTCATACAGTAACTACCTGGCAGTTACAATTTTTTGAAGATGGTACTATTAAGCTAAAATATAATGGAATGATGAAAACTAAAAATAATGATTTTCTGGATCTGGAGTTCATTATGTGAATAAATTTTTATATTTATTTTGACTGATTTGTTGTATTTATTTTGTGGCTGGGTTGGGTTTGATCATTAAATCTTCTAGTGCGTTCAAGAGACCCACTTACTACTTCTTTTGTGTATGGCGATAATATTGCTAATGAGGGAAAATCATTGTCTACCTTGCTATCTTTGGTGAGATTGATAGTTAATGTGATTTTATGTTTCTACATGAGTGACGTGAGATTTGCTCTGGCCAATTTCACGTAACTACTGCTTTTATACTATCGCTATATACACAAAGTTTTGTATTTTGAGATTATGCAATCACTTTCGTCTTCTTAACGCTAATACAGGCATGCAACGATGCTCTCACACCGAAACTAATAGTGGAACACTTTGGAGAACCCAGCTCTACAGTGTATTTCTGAGACCACGCCATTAAGTCTCATGGATCATGATGACGTGCAAATAGATCAATTTCTGAATCCCCAGAAACGACTGATAAGAACAGTACCCCAACTCGAACAGTTAAATACGAATAGAGTTTTTCTAAAATACGCAGATGCGTCTGTTGCACCATCCATCAAGGTGAGGGTATCTGCAAAATTCTGGATTTCGTAAAGTCGATATCTCAAGTCAGCAAACTGAAAGACTACACAAACAAAAATCCCTAAAGAAACAAAATAGACAGCAGAGTCAGAAGCGCCATATATAAATAAGATATTATGTTGCAAAAACCTAAACACGGCTTGAAACAATATTTCTAAACAGGAGGAGTACCTACAGTGTCGTATTTCCACAAATAGCACACTTTGTTCTAGTCAGGAATCGTCTGTGGTTGGATCTACTATAAAAAAAGGTGGCAACGTTCTGTTTAGCTTTTGATGGTCTTTACAAGGTAAATAAAACAGCAGCAGATCGCACATGCTTGTTGGAAGATTCCGATGCCGGATCGGAAAAGGGATTTCAGGACACCAATTATGTACCAGTAATTAACGAAGTAAGATCCGTTTTTCCTTCCCTGATGTCGCATACCAGATGCAGATTAAGTAGTTAAGTATAACTGAGTGCCTAACTGTTTAAATTGTTGTTTATAATGTCCTGCAGATAACTTAGTGTGTTTTCACTAGTATTTTATTATTTCAATTGTTCTAGCATTTGAGCATATTACTGTACTCCTATATATTTTTTTCGCTTTTCACGTCAGCCAGAATTGCAATAGTGCAGCTTTTGTGGTTCTTTCTATGTAATTTCTGTAATGGCCATATTGTTGTTTCTCATTTACTGCTGTTGTGTGCTTCAAATAGTTCGACGTGCATAAAATTGTAATTTCGGTTAAAAGTTTAAAACATTCTCATCTATGTAATACCCTACAAGAGGAAGAGCTTTGAAACGTATCACGAGGTCGGTACATGAAAAGGTAACAAAAGAAGATGGCGAGATGTGAGCGATGGAGAGGGGTCTCCACAACGGGAGCTTTACACTGTGTTTTCGGAGTGTAGCGCGGACTGTTCTTGATATACTGTATACTGAAGACTGTGACGTTAATGCACGTATGGATCGAAGTGATTCTCGTTATGCACTACGTTATCACAGCGTAATAATATGGAAGCTACCAAGAACAGACAGTGAGATCACGTGTTCACCAAGTGAACTGTTTCCGATGCATAGCTTCGGCTGAACTGTTTCTCGCAATAAATTAATACCTAAGGAAGTTATACACAACCAAAACGTTCGAACAGTGGTGCGAAATGTTTAATAAGCGCAGTGACGTCAGTAAACGTCACGGTTTTTTCTAGGACTTGTTTTGTTTACATCTTTGTCTACTGATACTCCAACCAATGTGGAGACAGCAAATACCTCACTACTGCCTTACTATATATGTGACTGTTTTCAAGAGAGCAATTACAGCGGCAGTTCACATTAAGGATTCGTACACTTCCCGCTTATGGCCCGCCAAAGTGGGATTAGAACACACCATTTCCCACCAGTAAGTGTCTCTTATACCTGTTGGGACCTCTCCTCTTGTAACTCCATTTCAAAAAGACTTCTGTAATGAGCATACAAAGCTTTTCCTACAGTTAATTTATGTCTCTTCACTACTGTGAACTTAATTCCGAGTCTAATTCAAAATCATACTTTCTGTAATTTAAAAACGTTCAAATGAAATCGATTTCCTTTATTGAATGCTTTTTCCTAGAAAAATATATTTGCAAATACTTTCTCTTTTCACACAGCTTTCATTCTTGTAGTATTTAGGTATGCTGTAAGTCATCTGTACTGATATAGAATTCATTTTATTTTTAGTTCATCTTTGACCACACATACAGGTGAGTCACATAAGACATAACACCCCAGTTATTTCGTGAATGGTTACACATACCGAAACGCGGTTTTCATCAAATGTTAGAGCATCAAGGAGGACATAAGATGTGCACTACATTATTTTCGGCTGTTTAAGCGTTGTGAGCGTGTTGGCAGAGCGTTATATATGCATTATTTTGACAATTTCACACGTACTGAATGTGTCTGTTGCATTATTTTGTGAACAGGTCTGTAGGCTGTACTATGCATTATTTTCACAGTTTAGAATTAGTGAGTATGTCTGCGGAATGTTTTAAATGCATTATTTTGACAATTTACAAGTTGTTTTCCTGTCTGCACACCAGTGTACTGCATTATTTCGGTGATTTATAAGTAGTTTGTAGGCCTGCAGGCTGTGTATTGTGACCCCAAGCATGTCAGAGTGAGTGTTTGGTATCAGTGTAATAAATACACTATGTCAAATCTGTCCCTAAATAAATTGTTCCAAAACAAAAAACTCCTTCCTATCCAGCAGCAGCCCAGAACAGGCTGAGTCCTTTTCCCGCTATTTTTCCCACAGACCGCCATCTTGGATTACATCACAGAAGGGAAGACAGTGCTCTCTGGTGGCAGTACTGTGTACTAGGTCAGTTGGACTCTGGACCTCATGGTGAACATGCTGGATGGAGCTACTGCCTAAAATTGTTTAAATAAAGACTGCATGCAAAATAAAGACTTATGTCCATCCTACCCAGCACACACTGAGTCCTTCTCCTGCCAATTCCTAGGAAGAAGTGGTGCTCAGATGACTTAGGTTACTGGAGGTAGCCCAAGTGACCAATTTTCCCACTGTTTTCTTAGGTTAGTGGAGGTAGCCCAACTGACCTCTCTCCCACTAAAATTTGAACTTCCCACCATTTTGTGGGGGAGGGGAGGGGCGGGGAGGGAGTTAGGTTAGTGGAGATAGGCCAATTGACCTTGTGATGTTGCCATATCTATCGTCGCCATCTTGAATAAATTTGGCAACAATGGAAAGTGGGGTGACGTCCTTGTTGTTCCACTACTATGCTCCACTGGTGTGTCCCTACAGTCCCCTACAGTCAGTGGTTATGGTGACCTCCTGTACCAAGCAAGTGGACTACATGTGGGTAAATGTGCATTTAAGTGTTCACTACTACAGACTGACTACAACAGGATGTTCCAGAAAACGAGTGTCAAACAAATAAATAAATAAACACACACACAAACATACATTCCTTCTCTTAGTCGATGGGACATTGACTTTAATCTTCCATTCTTCCTTCTTTTTCAAGCAAAACAGTTCGCAGCTAGGCTTTCTGTGGAGGATGTGGAAATGAAGATTACAAATGAAAAGACGATGAAGTACAGTAGGAACAAGAATGTTTGGCTTGCAAGGGTTGTTACCGAACTACATGCGGTATTGTCGACTTTCAGACCGTGGACTTTGTGACCAGTGAGGTCAACGTGGATTCCCGATCGCTTTCATAATAAGAACACGCCTTCGTATTTTATCCAGGCTTAGGAATGGTTGTGCACATAGTACCTTGGAATGTTGAAACGTCCTTTTTAAAAAATTTCTATATATTTTCACCGTTTTTCTTTCTACAACATTACTGCAGCAAATGATTAAACTTCTTATTTTATGATTTTAATTTTTCACTCAATTTTATTTGTAAGAAAACGTGAGAATTTAAACGCCTTAAATCCCCCAAGCCGCTATGTATTTTTATGTCTTAATCTTTATCCCCTATGATTACTAGCGGTTTCAGGAAAATACCACCTTCTCGATATTCCTCGACCACAGGTCATCCATTTCCATGCATGCCAAAAAACAATAGGCGAATTTACTGCTTTGTTGCCCATCACGGGGCTTCACTTGGTGCACATTCTGAATTTTGTAAGGGTATCAAAAACCCTTTGAATTGTTGCCCAGGGCAGAGAGAATTCCTGATGCAGCTAGGGCACTGGAACCAGAATCTTTGACATGTGCTGCACTGTCGAAAAGGCTGCATCAACTGCAATGTGAACAGGTCGCTCCCCTCTTCCTACTGAACTGCCTAATTCACTTGTTCCTTCAAATTTCTTGATCATATTCTTTAGCCCATTTATTGACATGGGACTTCTCCGCAGCTCTCTCTGTCGGTGCCATTCCCACAACGCAGTGATACTGCTGCTGTCGTTCTAATAAAACAGCTTTACCAGCAGTGCACGGTCTTTCTTCTCGAAAGCCATTGCGTTTCGTACGGACAACTTCAATCGTCCTAACCATTATAAGTATAGTCACTTCACAAAAGAAATTCCACACGTATCGCCAAGTGACACACAGCATACTGACATCAAAACAGGAACAATTTCAATTCTTACTGCTTACAACGCCACATTTTCACCTGGTGCCAGAAAGCGGAGCTATTATTTTTTCCATCATACTCCGAGAGCGGGAATGAACATACCTACGATGTTTCAGCTTCCTGTGATGTATAAAGCCCGCATTGCACCATTCGGAACATTGTCAGTATAATTATAACCGCCCGGTATGTGTAACTTTCTTACAAACGCGTGACCAATGGAATATTTTTTAATTTCAAATATAGCATTTACTGTTTCCTCGTTTAGCTTACTTATCAGAAGGTATACGTTCGGGTGTTTACCATTTACTGAGGAGTTTAGTTTCCCACACCAACATTATACAGCGTTTGTGGTCCAGTGCCGATGCTTCAAAACATTCCATATTTCATTTGGTATACTACGATCTCCTATCCAGTGACTGACCATATAGTCTGCGAACTGGGTGGTCTTTTCTCCAACAGACATTCCTTCCATCACTATCATTCACCACTCACCAACACTGTATGTTGGAAAATGTCACTGCAGCACAAATGCGATAAAACACTCTTGACTACTATTCTGACAGTATTCTCCCGTTAATCCCAGTTCTCGTATTTTTTTTCCACAGGCATTGGATGAAATGAAAATTGCAACCGGAAGGGGAACATTGTTTTCATAGCTTGAATTGTATCCATTTCAAAGTCTAGCACTGTAGTTTTCAGTGACCACCCAAGGATTTTATTTTTCAGTCCAGAAAAAAGTCTTTCTTGGGTATTTTTGCTCTTATCACGGAACAAAGCAAATAAAAGACGAAATACATTAGTCTCTTCTTCGGTGCTTCCAAAGTCAGTGGGTATGGTGTACGCTTGTTTGAATTCTTTCAAACAACTGTCAAATACCTCCTCCGTAAGAACAGTTCCATTTTCACACAGGATTTTCTCCGCTTCTTCACAACCGAACACCAGAATGACTGTCAGGAACAGACTGTCTGTCAGTTGCCATAAAAACTATTCTCTTCAGTTCATTTCGAAATGTCTTCGTTCAGCTGAATCTCCGAAGTAGTGCTGAGGTTCTGCATCGTCCCAATAGCTTTCCTCCTTGCCTTCCACACTGCGGTCTTGGAAAGGATCAATGTTTGTACACCTTGTTCTTCGAGATTATTATGTAGTGAAGGCCAGTTAATAAGATGACATCTTCTTCATGCTAAGAAAATTATTAGAAGAATACGATAAGTAGGGACAGATAGTAAATTTTCAAAAGATCGAATACCTATGCAGTGGAAAAAATAAAAAACAAATTGAGAGTTGTAGAAATGGACTACCTACGAAGATCGTGTAGAATACCTCGACGAGACCACGTAAAAAAACGTAACGTTTAGGGAAATGGTCCAGACTTAAGAAAGCATCATCGATAGAAGAGAAGAATGGCAGCTCGCCTGGTATGGACATATAATGGAAATGACAGACGACAGGTGGCCAAAAAAAAGATCTTGATGTGCCATCCTCATTGAACTACAGCAAGAAATAGAAGACCGAAGGTTGATGGGGGATAAAGGGGGCCATGAGAAAAACAGGAGAAGAAGAACAAGAATGGAAAGACGGAAACCGATGGCAACAGATTGTGGGGTGTGGCGACAGCTGTAGGAAGCCCATATGGCAATAACTGGTTTCTTTGTAAATAAAGAAATATTTAAGTAATCTTGGCTTTACAAAGTTTTTACCAAGTAAAACAGATCGCTCCTTCTACTGTGTCGGCATGAGAAAATTTTGTTTAAATGTTGGCACGGCGAATTATGCCAAAAGTTCAAATACAGAAATTCCTTTTTAAAAGTCTGGAAAAGAGACACCGTCTTTTCTTCGCGGACTCTTTTTTTTCCTGCAGTTACGCATTCGTTTCGTAATCTGCTCGTCCGCTTCGTCGAGAGGGCAAGAATGTAGCTAGCTGTTCAGCCAATTTTTAAACGGCTTCGTCGCGAACATCTTGCTGTCGTCGCACTGCCAGATATCGTGGCGACGGCTGCAACGGTGGCGACGTCTGTGGAAGCGCGAACAACTCAGCGAGTTACTTTCCAGTCTGCCCGCTTTCATCTTCAACTGAATGCCTATTTTGTTAATTAGCTTACTATGCATACCTCTATTCGTTAGTGCCATATGAAATAATTCCCTGAGACAGTTCTACACTATCAAACAAAATTGTTATTAGTTATAATTCTGCAACTCTTTACAAGGCGTATATTTTCCTCGAGCTAGCCCGAAGACGGCCATTGAGCTGAAATAGGTCTATTGCTACTTTATAATGTACAGGAATAAAACAACATCAATCAAACCACCATTCTGGTTGACTACTATTAACAAAATATACACTGCACACAGAAGTGCTGTACAGGTAATATCTGGTGTCCACTCGCGAACTTGATGTATGCAACTGTTTAATTAGGCATACTACCTACAGCCTCGCCTCACAATACACTTACACTCATATGAAGACTGTTGTGCACAAATTGACTTGACAAAATGCATGACTCATAGCTGTGCACCGAGCGAGGTGGCGCAGTGGTTAGCACACTGGACTCCCATTCGCGAGGACGACGGTTCAAACTCGCGTCCGGCCATCCTGATTTAGGTTTTCCGCGATTTCCCTAAATCGCTTGTTAAATTCTGGGATGGTTCCTTTAAAAGGTCACGGCCAACTTCCTTCCCCAGTCCGATGGGACCGATGATCTCATTGTTTGACCCCCTCCTCCAAATCAGCTAACCAAAGCTGTATTAATCTTTGTGATTACTAGCGGTTTCAGGAAAATGCCAGCTTCTCGGTATCTGCACCAAAGAGAAGAGAAAACCAACTACATAAAGATATGCAGAAACATCGTTAGGCTAATGGGTAGGCACAGAGTAATACTTACGAAAATACGCTTCAGAAGTCATTACACATATTGAGCCGGAAAACTACATGTAAACTCTTCATAACGGTGCAACTTTAATACATTAGTAAACGTTCTAAAATATAATGAGCAGTAACCATTAGAAAGCAGTTGAAAACTAAGCATATAGACCAAACAGATACCAGTGATGACACATCATGGAAGTCAACAGTACAGAGATATAACATACACTACTTCACGTAAGCGATTTTACACATATTCTTTGACAATACATATACAAAACCTTAACTTCAATTATGAAAGTTGCAAGTTAATCTCACAAAATATAAAGAGAATGAACCAAAAATCAAATAATACAAAAACCTTGGGCAAAGGTAATTACAAAGTAATTAAAGCTAGTACGACAATTCCAATTCGGTTGCAACACCATAAAACGAATTAGATGATGTCATGGCGGAATTCTTTCGCTTGAGTTTTTGAGAGACCTTACTTCCAGCAACGTGTGTCAAACTGCCGAAGGTGACGAGCCAACAGCCAGTCCCCGAGAAACAGAGACGAGTGATAAGAGAGGCGGCCTCCAAGGTAAGTGACAGCATGCAGACCTGGCCACTGGACAAGTGAGGTGGGGTGGGGGGTGGGGGGGGAGGTCATCTAGTCACTAATTTACTGGCGCCAGCGCAATGAAGTTCCACTAGATAACTTATTATGCATTGTACTACAGCGCTCATCACTCGCGAACCATGCGCCACGAGTGTAAAGAACTTGCAAACTGTACTGAATCTGGAACTATGAGATAATATCGTTCAGTTTAAAAGTTTTCTTGTACGGGAAAGCACATTCTATCGTCATTAGCAAATTTCGTTCAACACCAGAACTAGGGATACCATACCGTTACAGTTTAATTAATTCATGATACTGAGCCCAACTGCAGAACTAAGACGCGATTCCATCTTATGTTCTAAAGCCGCATAAATATTTCTTTATTTTCTTACAAATAACTGGTTTCTTTGTAAATACAGAATACATTTAAGCGATCTTGGCTTTACAACGTTTTTACCAAGTAAAACAGATAGCTCCTTCTGCTGTGTCGGCATGAGAAAATTTTGTTCAAATGTTGGCACGGCGAATTATCCAAAAAAGGCTGATTTTAACGAGGAAATGCGGAGTTTGGTGTTACCATTTTCTCGGGGAACAACTTTGTGGGTTTAAAGGTAGCACCTAACCAATACTGGTCTCTCACTTTGCACTAGGCTGCAATGAGTGCCTCTCACGGTTTGCAGTGTAACGTTACCCACCCGCAGGATATCCAGCTATGTTGCTCGATACAAAAGAGTAAATATTATTTGTACTCAAGGGGACTATTAATGCTACAAAATGTTCCTCGCCACGCATCAATAGTTCAGGTTACAAGAATTTCATTCAGGGAATGAAACTATTCGATCAGTGATTTAAGTTGGGTGCGAGCTTGCTGTGACTACTAATCGCGATCTATCGGTCGGCCAGTGCTTACACTGGTTCCCCTACACGCAACGTCAACAGGATGAAAGGCAAACGCAAATATTCTCACCCGTCCATTTAATATGAGTGTCTGCCCCCACTGTCAATGGGACGGCACAACAATTTCAACAGCTCCAGCATTCTCTGCGAGCATAATCTGATGTCGACGTTGGCCGGTCACGTGGCACTACTGTTCAGTCGCGACTTGTTTATGGTCACGCTAACTTGGCTGTTCATTTGTTTTAATCGCTGTCTGTTACTATGTACGGTACGCTGAATCAATGTGATGCATAATATCAAATAAACCTACATTATAAACTCTCTCTCTCTCTCTCTCTCTCTCTCTCTCTCTCTCTCTCTCTCTGTGTGTGTGTGTGTGTGTGTGTGTGTGTGTGTGTTTATATTTACCTAAACTCAACTATTTTAGTGTGGTCTAGATAAATAGGTTGTTGTTGTTGTGGTCTTCAATCCTGAGACTGGTTTGATGCAGCTCTCCATGCTACTCTATCCTGTACAAGCTTCTTCATCTCCCAGTACCTACTGCAACCTACATCCTTCTGAATCTGCTTAGTGTATTCGTCTCTTGGTCTCCCTCTACGATTTTTACCCTCCACGCTGGCCTCCAATGCTAAATTTGTGATCCCTTGATGCCTCAAAACATGCCCTACCAACCGATCCCTTCTTCTAGTCAAGTTGTGCCACAAACTTCTCTTCTCACCAATCCTATTCAATACCTCCTCATTAGTTATGTGATCTACCCATCTAATCTTCAGCATTCTTCTGTAGCACCACATTTCGAAAGCTTCTATTCTCTTCTTGTCCAAACTAGTTATCGTCCATGTTTCACTTCCATACATGGCTACACTCCGTACAAATACTTTCAGAAACGACTTCCTGACACTTAAATCTATACTCGATGTTAACAAATTTCTCTTCTTCAGAAACGATTTCCTTGCCATTGCCAGTCTACATTTTATATCCTCTCTACTTCGACCATCATCAGTTATTTTACTCCCTAAATAGCAAAACTCCTTTACTACTTTAAGTGTCTCATATAAATAATTAATTATAAATTTTATATAATTAATGAAGTCTCTCATATAAATAGGTAATAAGTAACAAAAGAGGTTAAAGGTCCAGCTTCGTTTAATGGTAACATCAGGCGAATTATGCGAGAACCAATACTACCAACTCAATAGCATCTCGTGCGTCCGCAAGAAGGGCCACAAGTTCTACTTATATGTAAAGTCAACGAACAGATCCAAAACTTCCATTCCATCTCTCGCAGATATGTCTGGTGCCATTATCGCATTAGGATACTAGGATCTCGTTTGAGCGCCGGACAGACTCACATATGTGTTATATTGATTAGCGCTCCCGATATGAAAAAACAATTACGACTACTTAAATCGAACAAGGCAGAATCCCAGTAGAGCCTTACAGCGGAGTTAACTCCTTTCGTAGCTCACATTTCTGGAGCATCTCTCGGGCAACGAATAGTACGGCGTGACTGGGAAATCGCGCAGACCAGTCCTGTTTAATTTGTTGCCGGATGCTAGAGCACATTATAAGCTCGGACATTACGACGATGCTGGAAGGAAACACAACTCTCTCAAAGAATCAGTGTGGATTCAGGAAAGTCCACTGGCGCGGAGCACAGCTTGCCTTGTCATTCACGATATCTGAAAACGGACAGGTACAGGCGAACAAGTTGATTTTAGTAAGCTGTTCGACACTGTGCCACACCGTAGTCTGCTAAGCAACATTCCATCACACGGACCATTTTCGCAAATACGTGATTCACACGATGAATGTTTTACGAAAAGAACCCAGGACGTTGTACTGGACGGCGAATTTTCAACAGGAAGGAAATTTCACACCGTTTGTGCCCACGGAAGCATAATAGGGCATTTAATGTTTTCAAGTTACACAAACGAAGCTGTAGGATTGTTTGACAACGGTACTACTGTTTACGGCAAAGTATCGACGTTCTACCACCGTAAGGAGAAAGTATGCGAGTTCTACTTAGCGTAATGCATGACAGCTCTCTTTAAATGCTGATATATGTGAGATAATGTTCATAACAAAGACATATAATATCCGATAACAAGGTTTAAGCACGTAACAGTGCACAAGTATTTAGGGGGTAATGCTGAGAAGCTATATGAAACGGGACGATCACATGAAATCGGTATTAGGGGAAGCGAACGAAGGATTTGGGTCCTGCTGGTACGGATGTGGGAAACCGAGTAGGTACAACAGACATCGCAGAAGTCTGAGTCGCACTGCTAGAACCGTATAATGCTAGACCCCGTAACGAAGCGTAACAGAAAAGTTGAGGAACTTAAATGGGAATCACTTGAAAGAAGACCCCGCAGCTGCGCCCAAAACTCAGTTACATCTAGATAATCTGTATTCGAAGAGTATTTTGCAATCTTCCACCATGCTCTGTACATTGGCTTGTGCAGTATGCAGGGTGGTCAGGAAAAGCCTGAAACGCTTGAAGGGATGTTGCAAGGCAGATTGTACTGAGACATAAATGTTGAGTAAAAATTTCGACACGTTGCGCAGTTTCCCAGTTACTTAGCACTGAAGTTAGCCAATCGGGGTGTCGCGGGCAACAGACGGTGTTGCCCAACGAGTGCTTTGTTTCGTTAGCTGAAACTTGAATTTGCGGCACGACGACCTGATTGGCCAACTTCAATTCTAAGTACCTGGGAAACGGCGCAACGTTTCGAAATTTTTTCTCAGCATTTACACTACGTGACTAAATTATCTGTACATCCCCAAAAAATAAACTTTTTTTCATATTAGGTGCATTATGCTGCCATCTACTGCCAGGTACTCCATATGAGCGACCTCAGCAGTCATTAGACATCGTGAGAGAGCAGAATGGGGCGCTCCGCGGAACTCATGGACTTCGAACGTAGTCAGGTGATTGGGTGTCACTTGTGTCATACGTCTGTACGCGAAATTTCCAAACTCCTAAACATCCCTAGATCCACTGTTTCAGATGTGATAGTGAAGTGGAAGCGTGAAGGGACACGTACAGCACTAAAGCATACAGACCGACCTCGTCTGTTGACTGACAGAGACCGCCGACAGTTGAAGAGGGTCGTAGTGTGTAATAGGCAGATATCTATCCAGACCATCACACACAAATTCCAAACTGCATCAGGATACACTATAAGTACTATGATAGTTAGGCCGGAGGTGAGAAAACATGGATTTCATGGTCGAGCGGCTGCTCATTAGCCACACATCACGCCGGTATGTGCCAAACAACGACTCGCTTTGTGTGAGGAACGTAAACAGTGGATCATTCAACAGTGGAAAAATATTGTGTGGAGTGACGAATCACAGTACACAATTTTGCGATCCGATGGCAGGGTGTGGGTATGGCGAATACCCGGTGAACGTCATCTGCCAGCGTGTGTAGTGCCAACAGTAAAATTCGGAGGCGGTGGTGTTGTGGTGTGGTCGTGTATTTCATGGAGGGGGCTAGCACCCCTTGTTGTTTTGCGTGGCACTATCACAGCACAGGCCTACATTAATGTTTTAAGCATATTCAAATGGTTCAAATGGCTCTGAGCACTATGGGACTCAACTGCTGTGGTCATCAGTCCTCTAGAACTTAGAACTACTTAAACCTAACTAACCTAAGGACATCACACACATCCATGCCCGAGGCAGGATTCGAACTTGCGACCGTAGCAGTCGTGCGGTTCCGGACTGAGCGCCTAGAACCGCGAGACCACCGCGTTTAAGCACATTCTTGCTTCCCAATGTTGACGAGCAATACGGGGATGGCGATTGCATCTGTCAACACGAGCGCGCACCTGTTCATAACGCACGGCCTGTGGTGGAGTGGTTACACGACAATAACATGCCTGTCATGGACTGACCTGCACCGAATCCTGATCTGAACCTTATAGAACACCTCTGGCATGTTTTGGAACGCCGACTTCGTACCAGGCCCCACCGACCGACATCGATACCTCTCCTGTGTGCAGCACTCCGTGAAGAATGGGCTGCCATTCCCCAAGAAACCTTCCAGCACCTGATTGAACGTATGCTTGCGAGAGTGGAAGCTGACATCAAGGCTAAGGGTGGGCCAAAATCATATAGAATTCCAGCACTATCGCTGGAGGTCGCCACGAACTTTTAAAGTCATTTTCAGCCAGGTGTCCGGACACTTTTGATCACACAGTGTATGTCTCAGTACAACCTGCCCCGCAAACATCCCTATAAGCGTTTCAGACATTTTGTGGCCATCCTGTATAGGCAGATGCACAGTGCCTGGAGATATATTCAACGAAGCTTGCTAGACACGTGGCCTACCACTATGAGACAGTTACGGTAGTATCACAGAACAGACAGTATACAGAATGGAAGGTAGGGTGCGGCTCCTTTGACATGCATCAAGTCACGCGTTTCGTTCGACGCCCTACTGAAACGCTGGCCGAGTGACCGAGCGGTTCTAGGCGCTACAGTCTGGAACCGCGCGACCGCTACGGTCGCAGGTTCGAATCCTGCCTCGGGCATGGATGTGTGTGATGTCCTTAGGTTAGTTAGGTTTAAGTAGTTCTAGGGGACTGATGACCACAGCAATTAAGTCCCATAATGCTCAGAGCCATTAGAACCCTACTGAAACCGTGAGAATGCCAAACTACAGGGTGAGCACAAAGTCTTGCCCTGATTATAAAAATTTATAACAGAATAACCGTTTGACATAATAAGTTACATTTGATGCCGTTACATAGGTTAGTGTTTCTAGTTGTTGTGACCAATAGATGGCGCTAGTGCTCCACAACACCAACGCGGTCTGTTAGGTCACGTTAGTTGCTGGCGAAAAGTCGTCGAAGCAGGAGAAAGCGCAGTGTGCTTTGATTTCACGAAACTAAATCGTCCATCAGTGTTCAGCGTAAATTCGATGGTATGCAGCGTTGAAGATCCTCCTCGAAGTGGCAGGCCTCGTGTGAGTGATGTAACTGTTGATCGTGTTCGGAAATAATTTCACGTGAACTTCAAATACCGCAAGCAAGTGTGGTGAAGATTCTTCAGGAAAGGCTTAGGTTGTATGCTTACAAAGTGCAAATCGTGCAGGCCTTGGAACCGAATGATTTGCTGACACGTACTGAGTTTGCAACTGAGATTCTCAACAGGATTGATGACGCTAACGATTACTAAAATCGCATATGCTTTACCGATGAATCCACTTTTCATGTCAGTGGAATGGTAAATAGGCATAATGTCCGTATGTGGGGTTCAGAGCCTCCACTTGATACTGTACAGTTACAGCGAGACAGCGAAAAAATGAATGTTTGGTGCGGCCTCATGCATAACAAGGTTTTTGGATCTTTTTCTGCGCAGAAAAAATCCATTACCACAAACATTTACTTAAACGTTTTGCAACAGTTCATTGCCCCACAGTTAGAAGAATATCAACCATGGTAACTTTTCCAGCAAGACGGATCGCATAACCCCCCCCCCCCCTCCTACCCCCTCACTGGGCTTTGATAGTGCGTGATTTCCTGGATGAAACATTTCCGGATAGGTTGATTGGAAGGAACGGTCCAACACCCTGACCACCCCGCTCTCCAGATATTACGCCCTTGACTTTTTTTGTGTGGGGCTATATCAAGGACAGAGTCTTCGTCGCACCAGTTGCTCACGTCGACGAACTGAAAGCTAGGATACAAGCTGCTGTGGGTACTGTGACAGAACACATGTTACGAAACACTTGGGGAGACGTGGAATACCGCCTCGACATTCTCCGAGCTACCAAGGGAGCACACGTTGAGGTTTACTAACGTAAGTGGTCTTAAAAAAACTATTAACACTAACCAATGTAACGGCATCAAATGTAAATTATTGTGTCAAACGGTTATTCTGTAATAAATTGTTATAATCAGGGTAAGACTTTGTGCTCACCCTGTATATTTCCTTACCACTGGGCTCTAGACATTCTTACGAAACGGTGCTAATACCACCAACCAAATGAAAAAAGGAAAGAAACGCTAACGTTGTGATGAATCTTTAAACATTTAGCATATACGCTTTGAAATTCATTACTGTCTTCTTCTGAAAGCTGTGAACTGCCACTGCTTTTAGCTTCATATGAGAAGGAAGCTACTTTATTTTGCAAATACAGGTTTTTTTCTTGCAGCACTTTTATTTTACTTAATTTTTCTTTTCTGGGACTTTGTGCTGATAAATCAACTTCAGTTCCAACAGAAACAGCTATTATCGGATATACTGCAAGAGTTTCAGTATCTGTATATGAATCACAGTCCTATTCGTTCAATAAAAGACTATTGATAATTGTCGCAAATGTCAAGCTTTGTTCTAAATATGTGATGAGTTGCAGCTTTTTCATTACATAACTGTCGGAGTAGAATGTCTACTTCTTCATCATTTTCTTCCAGCAGAAGTATAATAACAAATCGCTGTCACTAATTTGAGAAACGTGCGTGCACTTCTACGAACTGTTCACGACAGAGTTGCAAGCTGTTTGGACGTGGCGCAGTCAAGAAGTGGGATCAAGTAAAATACTTTAACTTCTATTTTCTCAATACTTTAGTGAGATGTGGCTTTCCTGACAAGTACAAAACCAGTTTCGATATTTAAGCTACATCTGCTACACAGCAACGTATCAACCAAAATGAGCCAAATGTAAACTAGCCAGCGATCACATTTTTCACTGCGAACCCTTCAAATTCTAAGTTGCAGATCACTAAGGTGTTAAGTTCATCATCGAGCTGCGATACGAAACAGTAAGATACAAAAGAAATCAATATTGTGCGCTAGTTAGTTTTTCAGAATCAAATTAGAAGAATTATGCACAGTAGTGAAGAAACCGCGCAAATTAGAACAAGTCGTTTTTTAATTTTTTAAAGGATAAGGAGGACCCCTTCCAACAAACGAAGCCCTGGAGTTGATGTAGCTTAGCTTCATTTACGTAGAGTATTTTTTACAGTTTAGTGAGATTATACTGTTTACAGCGAGGAAGTCGGGAAAGACATTTTTCTCGTGTCGTCTTCTCTCTTACAACTGCTCGTTATATGTTTTTAACTATTACCATACATCGAAGGACTGTTTACTTGTAGGTAAGCCCAGCAGGTAAGATGCACAGTTAATAAAATAAACAAAACGTATCCGTTCGCGTTTGGTTCCAAACACAGCTGTTTACTGGGTTTCAATATGACACTTCGCGCATGCGCACTAAATATTAGCGCGTGAATTGCACCGGAGTTTCCATTCTGCGTATTCTCCACTCTGCAGTAGTAATAAACTGCCAGCAGTCGGCATAAGGGAAGGAAGGAGACGGCGTGTAAAAGTAATCGGAAGCGACCGACATTAGTGTCGAATTGGCAGTTTTCGGCGTGGCTTCGCTGACGCGCGACACCGCAGCACGGGCGGAGGCGGCGACTGAACAGGTGAGTGGGCGGGTGACGCCGGAAAATCGACAAGTAGCCACAGTGGGAGATCGAAAAACAAGGAAACGAAAATAAGGAACAAAACGGAAAAATACACAGCCAGGGGGCATCAGCGATCGACATGCCGTTAACCTACACGTCCGTTTGCTGTAGACGTAAGTTAAAAGGGGCAAATTCTAGCTGCCCACGCTTTTGGGTAGGTGCTTTCGGAATAATGCAGTTTAAAACTCCCCGTGCTGCTACGGTCAGAGTGTGTCTCGTGGCGTCAATACGATTATCAGGCTGGAAAACGGCTAAAAGCAAAGTGAGCGCTGGCTGGCAGACGCGTGGGCGAAATACCAACCCGACAGGATGGTGCAGCACTTCGCTGCCGGCGTGAATTCCGCCAGTCCAGGTCCGTGCACCACCAGCAAATGGGAACGTCCCGAAAGATCCCAACCTGCAATGTTAATAGTGGAACCTTCCAGGAAGAAGGCGTGACAGTAGGGTTCCAAGAGCAGATCAGTGACGTCACAGTGTTTCCCCGAATATAATTCTGTACGAGACTCGCCACCCGTGCACGCTACCTCACGACCACTTTAACTGTCTTCTCATTCTCCTCTCTTCTGTAGAGAAGGATTATTTATTTAACTTGATCACACTACGGTCTTCAGGCGCTCTATTACATCGGATCTGGATGTTACGCATACGAGACTTTCACATAATATTACTTGAATAATATTGATGATAAAACCAGCGGCTGTATTTGAGTGTAATGTTTATTCTTTTTATCGCATGTTACAAGTTCCGACACCACATAGTGTCATCTTCAGGCCCCGAACGTAACCTGCCCTCCACAACAGTTCTCATGTGCAATGAACAGAATAGTATGCCGCGGGGCAAAATTAACTCGATTCCGTACCTTCCGTGGCAATAAACCCCGCATGCTCAGACGAGTTGTGAGAAATGATAAAGTTGAAGAAAGAAGAATCGTATTGATTCTTTGTAAATTATTTTCTCTAAAATCCTGAATATACTAAAAACTGCCTGGTATGTTAGTTGGTCATTGTACTTGGGGAAGGTACAATCGGAGTGGGCAATATTTTGCAGTTAAAAATTTGAGAAATTTTTATGTTAGTCCTAGCTACTCTCAAGGTAAAAAATCCTGGACATTTAAAAATTTAATGTGATTGATGATGTTGAGTACATGTAATGCAAAACTGATTTATCTTAGTCAAAATGATTATTTTACAGCCTTATAAGTGAGTGAGAAAGCAACTCTTCATTTTGTTCAAGCATTTTATGAAAAAATTAGATGTAGAAAATAGCTTTTAACACATACATTTTTCTCTTTCTGATATTATTCATAAATTTTTATTCTCTTCTATCATGATTTTTCTTCTTAGTGACATTCCATGAATTAAAATTGCCTACACTACAACAAACACTGCAATCTTAATACGAGTTCATTTGCTTTTTCCATCAGACAGGATGCATTTCGTGCAGAACTGTTCTTGCAATGTATATATCACTCCAGGATGCAACCTCTCTTATAGCAACAACAGCTTCTTGCTGAAGATTAAATGTTGTTGCAAGATGTTTATAGAGACCTCCTACCCAATCAAATGCACTTCTTCCATGACATGTAGCTGAAAATATCAATTTTCTTCTCTTAATTCCTGTACAGTCTCTTCCAAGCTCATCAAGCTGAAAGATGAGATGCTGCACCATCAGTCACAAACACATATTTAGAAAACGTATGGCCTCTAAATACTATATCATCCAAGTATCATGCTGACAGCATAGCACAAATATGAATTGTCGTCAATGAGTTCATCACTGACAATAGCAAAACAGTGTGATATTCTAAGGAAGTGAGCAATACATGTGAATATTGGCACTTGCGATATCTGCCAGTTGTAACTCTGAACTTCGTTCTGTAAAGCAATCGACCAGACCTCAGGAAAGTCGAAATGAAAAACTAATGTGTTATATTCACGGACGTGGCGGATTTTACTTCTGCTACGCCCTGCCCCTGAATCCTGCGGATATGATGATGAGCTCTTCCTTTCATAATTCAATGCCTAACCTCTGTAACAAACTTCCGTAGCTCTACTGTCTTCATCAACTCTCCTCCCTTCCACAACACATAGATTACATTTATCTTACGCCTCTTGACGTACACACAAAAGAATCAGGTCCATCTCTGTGCACTTCCTCCCTGCGACAGTACTTATGTTGATACAAATAAAATTCAAATTAGTGCAGTAAGTACATTGCATACGTCTTACATTGGCTGGCATTTTACCCAATTTGGCCGTAAGGAGAGTTTTGTGAGATCAGTCTCTAAAGTTGGGATCTCCTTATTGATTATGAGCTATGCTTCTCTTAGTGGTCTTATAATAATTTTTTCACAATCTTCGCTAACAGAGATAACATTAGTCTGATTAAGAATTTGTCTGCTCCAATCTCTGTCATGACTTACGCAATATTCCAGAGCAACATTAAGCGTATCATCTTGCAATGGATGCTCATAGTATGACTCTGGGCATACCTAAATACCTTTTTCATTCTCAATTTTACGAGCTTTTGAAACTGAATAATGTGAGGAATGGGTATGTATTTCTGTATCTGCTGAGATAGCAGTGTTTACGTTTTGAAACCACACGTCACGTTTCTTGCACATACATATCGCTCCGTTCAGGTTCTGCATCAAGTGCATCTACATCACACTTCACAAAGTTTTGAATATGTTGCTCATGTAAATCTTGTTTCAAGTTCTTCCACTTCTCTTTGTAGATACCGTTTTCTTCTTGTTCTTCTTATCATGCCTGGGCATTTCAGTGGGAATATATTTGGGACTACAACAGAAATGCTAATATTCAACGCAAGAACAACTTCATACCCAGGAATATAAACATCTGCACTGTCTTATTCAGTTTCACATACCGGTGACGGTGATCGTTCTGGCGGGTTATCATTAAGTTTCTTGTTGTAGCGAGTATAGCATTTCCTGCACAATGGATGTGATGATAACATAGTTACTTGAGGACTAAGCTGCTTCTGCAATACCTCTGACAGATTTCCAACAACTGTGAAGCGCAAAATAAGGCTTCCGTAGCCTCTTGTTGACAAACTACCTATTGACTTCTGTCTACGGTTCTACGGCCTACGATTGTTTGACGATTTTTCTGACGTTTCGCAAGCACGAGTGGCTGGCACTGTCAAGGCTTCACACGCCATTGCTGGTGGTGGACGCTACCAGCTACGGTGCAGTTGTTTGAAAGTTAGAAGTGTGTGTGTGTGTGTGTGTGTGTGTGTAGCTTTAAAGCAAAAAATCTACCAGTTCTCCAGTCTTTTCGATTTATTAGTTATATTTTTCTAGTTGTACTATTTGCCTTTCAGGATCTCAAGAACAATAAGAGCGACCTTCGGATGAGATAATTCAACACTTTACCCTTCATTCTGCCACCTTCCGTCTCCCTACCTTTATAGTTAACAACATTTAGACATATGACTTTCTCCCCGTAACCAAAATGTTTGAGAATTTTTTGACAACTAAGTACGTAAGATTGTGATAAATATTTCAGGGTCGACTATCGAATTTTGAAGCAAAGTCAATCATTACTACTAGCAACAGAATCACTGACTCAAAACTAAATTTCATATTTTATGCATCACCCATGTTTATAACTGTAGGACTACATTACTAACAGCTTGCTAATTTCACAGGCTCCATAAAATGCCTGTGAAACTGTATTTTAGGGTTCATGTAAAAACTCCATCGAATCTTGAAACCAGATAAATTCATCACACCGTGTGTTGCTACTATGAACTGAGATCTATAACAACAGAAGATCATAACAGGATAACAGGTTTTATGGGGCACCTATTTCTTTGGCTGATTCCAAAACTGTGTAAACTATCAAGGACAGCGTTTATGACGCAATAGTGAAATTCAGTTAAACGACTGTTTTAAAAGGTAATGTTCATTCACCCATTGGTAGAGAACAAAAGATCATCTTTTACACATATACCTCAAACCCAACATTATAATTTCAAATTGTCCATAACTTCGGAAATACACTAATGGCCATTAAAATTGCTACACCACGAAGATGAAGTACTACAGACGCGAAATTTAACCGACAAGAAGAAGATGCTGTGATATGCAAATGATTAGCTTTGCAGAGCACTCACACAAGGTTGTCGCCGGTGGCGACACCTACAACGTGCTGACATGAGGAAAGTTCCCAACTGATTTCTCATACACAAACAGCAGTTGACCGGCGTTGCCTGGTGAAACATTGTTGTGATGCCTCGTGTAAGGAGAAATGCGTACCATCACGTTTCCGACTTTGATAAAGGTCGGATTGTAGCCTTTCGCGATTGCGGTTATCGTATCGCCACTTTGCTGCTCGTGTTGGTCGAGTTCCTATGACTGTTAGCAGAATACGGAATCGGTGGGTTCAGGAGGGTAACAACGGAACGCCATGCTGGATCCCAACTGCCTCGTATCACTAGCAGTCGAGATGACAGGCATCTAATCTGCATGGCTGTAACGGATCGTGCAGCCACATCTCGATCCCTGAGTCAACAGATGGGGACGTTTGCAAGACAGCAACCATCTGCACGAACAGTTCGACGACGTTTGCAGCAGCATGGATTATCAGCTCGGAGACCACGGTTGCGGTTACCCTTGACGCTGCATCACAGACAGGACCACCTGTGATGGTGTACTCAACGACGAACCTGGGTGCACGAATGGCAAAACGTCATTTTTTCGGATGAATTCAGGTTCTGTTTACAGCATCATGATGGTCGCATCCGTGTTTGGCGACATCGCGCTGAGCGCACATTGGAAGCGTGTATTCGTCATCGCCATACTGGCGTATCACCCGGCGTGATGGTATGGGGTGCCATTGGTTACACGTCTCTGTCACCTCTTGTTCGCATTGACGGCACTTTGAACAGTGGACGTTACATTTCAGATGTTACGACCCGTGGCTCTACCCTTCATTCGATCCTTACGAAACCCTACATTTCAGCAGGATAATGCACGATCGCATGTTGCAGGTCCTATACGGGCCTTTCTGGATACAGAAAATGTTCGACTGCTGCCGTGGCAAGCACATTCTCCAGATTTCTCACCAGTTGAATATGTCTGGTCAATGGTGGCCGAGCAACTGGCTCGTCACAATACGCCAGTCACTACTCTTGATGAACTGTGGTATCTTATTGAAGTTGCATGGGCAGCTGTACGTGTACACGCCATCCAAGCTCTGTTTGACTCAATGTCCAGGCGTATCAAGGCCGTTCTTACGGCCAGAGGTGGTTGTTCTGGGTACTGATTTCTCAGGATCTATGCACCCAAATTGCGTGAAAATGTAATCACATGTCAGTTCTAGTATAATATATTTGCCCAACGAATACCCGTTTATCATCTGCATTTCTTCTTGGTGTAGCAATTTTAATGGCCAGTAGTGTACATTGTAAGGCAAAAACGACGCACCATGAAGTTATTATCCGAATGCCACCGAAATCGGTGGATGTGGTACACACACAAAGACAAACAAACGATGATAATTTCATAAAAATTGGATGATTTGTCCAAGAGAAAGCGCTTCACAAATTGAGGATGTCAATAACGCGTCGGTCCCCCTCCGGCCCTTATGCAGGCAATTATTCGACTTGGCATCGACAGGTAGAGATGTTGGATGTCCGCCGGAGGGATATCATGCCAAGTTCTATCCTATTGTTGCGTTAGATCGTCAAAATCCTGAGCCTGTTGGATAGCCCAGCCCATAATGTTCCAATCGTTCTAAATTGAGGAGAGTTCCGGCGACCTTGCTGGCCAAGGTGCGGTTTGGCACGCACGATGACAAGCAGTAGAAACTCTGGCCGTGCGTGGACGAGCATTATCTTGCTGAAACGTAATCCCAAGATGACTTGCCACGAAGGACAACAAATGTGGGTGTAGAATATCGTGCACTCAGCCCCTGTCAGATGAACGGTAAAAGGCGGCCGCGGCGATAGACAGCCGGGCCAGTGGTCCGCCACAGACCAATAGCCGCTGGTTTTCTGAATATAAACAAGCAAAGATTTGGGTGCAATGTTTGCCTTAATGAGATTTTCACTCTGCAGCGGAGTGTCCGCTGATATGAAACTTCCTGGCAGATTAAAACTGTGTGCCGGACCGAGACTCGAACTCGGGACCTTTGCCTTTCGCGGGCAAGTGCCCTACCGTTGGAGCTACCCAAGCACGACTCACGCCCCGTCCTCACAGCTTTACTTCTGCCAGGATCTCGCCTCCTACCTTCCAAACTTAACAGAAGCTCTCCTGCGAACCTGGAAGGTAGGAGACGAGATACTGGCAGAAGTAAAGCTGTGAGGACGGGGCGTGAGTCGTGCTTGGGTAGCTCCAACGGTAGGGCACTTGCCCGCGAAAGGCAAAGGTCCCGAGTTCGAGTCTCGGTTCGGGACACAGTTTTAATCTGCCAGGAAGTTTCAATGTTTGCCTTACTCGCTTGAGCCCAATTCGACTGTGCAGGCACACAGATTGTATTTGTGATTTTCGCAAATAAAATAACCGAAGTTCATTTGTAAACTGTACAACATATAAAGGTTGCATTACATAATTTTTTTTCCAAATGCTAGTTTCTGTTTTGAGGAGTTTATTCCACATTAGACGCCTGTTTCGTACGACGAATCCATTTGATATTTTATTTCATTTATTTTTAATGTTTTTTTGATACAAATTACTTTATCCCGAGATATAACTAATCGCAATACGTGTCAATGTCTATTACTTTTGGTCCTTTTAATCATTCTGATAGTAAATTATGCTAAAAAATATGAATGGTATTCCACATATCCCTAATGTCCTGCACGTGTGTTGTTGATACGATGGCGAGTATACGCTGCGTTAGGGATCGCGCAGGCCGTTCTCCCGGCGGTAGTGTTCGCAGCCGGGACAGGGAGAGGGCGACGCGGGGTGTGTACGTCCGCCGTTGACCGCGTGGCCGCGCCGTGTCACACGCGCGGGGCGCAGCCGGCGTGAACTGCTGACCTTTGGCACGGCGCGTGGGCCCGGCCGCGGCCGCGGCGGCGGTGGCTGCCCTAGGAGCGGAGTGGCCGCTGGTCGCCGCAGCAGCTGGGCTGGGACTGCTCTGCAGTGCGAAGGCAGACGGACCCGAACAGAGGTTACAACTCTCTCCCCGTCTGGCAGCTGCCGACCGTTGGTAGCTGCAGCATCGAAGGGTACTGAGGATGTTTCCGTCTGGGGAAGAAACTACAAGTCAGCTTTCGAGGAAAGACGAGCGGGCAAGTAGATACCGTGTATATCGCTGACGTCAATTTGTTGCTGAATTAAAGAGCATACTGCATCCTTAGACGTTATCACCTTCTTGGAGAACGAATGTCTGCTACGAAAAGATTATCGTGGATTCCGTAAACAGTTCTTGCGAACGACAGCTCCATGAAATCCAGACGGCTCTAAACGCGCCCAGCTGGGGCCGTCTTCTTTGACTTCCGGAAGGCCTTCGATACAGTTCCGTACAGTCGCTTACTGAACAAAATTCCAGGTCACCTAGTGTTGGACCTGCTTTCTATTTCGATTCAGCAGAGACAAGTCAACAGATCCCCTTCAAGGGAGCCAAGTCGCTAGTTGTAAATCGCTAGTTGTAAATTTAGAACTCCAAAGGAACATTATGCAAGCTAAGGAAACGCAGTTCAACCACGTAAAGAAGTGGCTCAAAAAATATTTTTTCGACCGATTCCTAATTTTTAAAAAGGGAACGTTCAGTGTTTAATCTCTCGTCGACGCTTTGGGCCTTTAGTGACGCAGCGGAAGCTCACGCTTGGGGAACACTCGACATAGACTAGCCGTGTCTGTTTTCCTTTCAAAGCAGCCATACCTGCACATTTGCATTCAACGGAGTAGGGAAACCACGTATCTCGCTCGGTACCGGCCCATCAGTGTGGGACCAACAGTACGAGCGACTTATCAGAGGAGCTGCGACTCGCCGCAGGTTCGTTTAGCGAGCGCGAGAGCACTGAGATGACCGTCAACTCCAGTGGCAGGCAGACGCTACGAGAAGGGCAGGTTTACACTTGAATTTAGAAGGCCCCACGTTCCACCAAGAGTCAGCCGAATTATTACTTCCTTCTATGATAAAACGACCACGACGACAAAATCGTAGTAAATCGAATCCATACGGCTCTTCGACAGCCGTTCTATCTGTGCACTATTCACGAATACAACAAGAAAGGCGGGAGACGAGTGTCCTACCAAAATTACGGATTGTGGAGTCTAGACTTATGTGTTATTGTTAATACATGTGCGGCAGGAGACAAAGTGACTCCACATATTCTACCCACTCTAGTGACAGATGACTGTGACGAATGAAGCATCAATTGAAACGCACGCTGCAGCTCCACGCAGACGGGCACTTAAATGAATAAACGTCGCGTGCCTGTCATTCGGTTTGACGCCGCTCCGCGTCCTGCCTGTCAGTTTTGCCGCGTGTTTTTCCACCAACTTCTCATCTGGCCTCACGAGGATGACTGGACATCGTTCCAGACCTTCCCACCACATGCTCCAGCAGCGAAGGAAGCTGGTAAATACAAGCCAATTCAAGTCAAAACACGCGTTAGGCTAGAAATGCGACGAGCTTTCAGGGAATACGTAAATATCATCTTATGTTATTTCCTAATACTTCAGATCAATAGTCCGCAGCTCGTGGTCGTGCGGTAGCGTTCTCGCTTCCCACCCCCGGGTTCCCGGGTTCGATTCCCGGCGGGGTCAGGGATTTTCTCTGCCTCGTGATGACTGGGTGTTGTGTGATGTCCTTAGGTTAGTTAGGTTTCCCAGACCGCAGCGCCATCTGTTGTTGAAAATTGTAACTACTGTAATTTCGAAAGTTTGTCCGCCTGAAAATGTACTGTTGTCCCAAGCATATTGCAACAAACGGTGTATTTCTATCGCTGCTCGTTTAGTTTTTATTGCCGTTTCAAATATACCGGTCATTTTTGAAACACCCTGTATCTACTTTATAGTGGAATTAAGCTGCCTAATGGCCAGCAATATTTTAATGTTAGTTTTTACACAAAACGTTTGCCTTTTGTATATTAATTATAATATACATTAATGTAGTAACACCACCACTTGAGTCATTTATTCCTTCCAAAAACCGTTATGACGTCTTAGTACAATAAAAAAAATGTAATATTTACGAAAATTAAAACAACTGTAAAATGGTGTGCAAAATATCTCATCTTTAAGGAAACATTGTGGTGATTGCAAAACTGGTCTTAAGATTTTGAGAGTCTGTAATACACTCTAAGAAAAAAGGAAGAGGAGGAACAAGAAGAAGAAGAAGAAGAAGAAGAAAGACGCACCACGAAGGAATTATCCGATTGGGACGGAAATCGCTACATGTGATTAACATGACCAGACAACCAAGAGATAACAATTTCAGAAAAATTGGACGATTTATTATTCGAGAGAAGGGGCCTTCACAAACTGAGCCTACAGTAACGCTCCTATCCGGGACTGAACCGGAGACCTGCAGGGCCAGAGTCTGGTGCTCTAGCAGCTGCACCACCATGGGCTCACTTCCGAATAGCACGAAGTCCATTTCAGGCGATACATAAAAAAGGAGCGATTTCAAATCGCCATTTGAGTCACCTTTCGAAGCAGATTGTATTTTCGTGAAGAATTTGTTTCTTTTTTTCTTCTGACAGTCTGGTCCTTGCGTCTTAACTTTTCGGCGTCACTGTACATGATGTCGCAGATTTTCCACCTCTATTATTAACATTCTTTTTCGGTGACTGTGGTAATTTAAAGGGTACAATCGAAGTTTTCGATAAACAAGAAGTGGAAGTATAAGAAGACGCGAAGTTGCATCACAGCTCTTACATGTTCCATAAAACCTGACATGCCATCTCGGTAAAATATCCTTTCTACTGCTAAAGAAAATGATTTTCATAACTGATGATGCGTGACTACAGCAGCCTAAAAATTAACCTTATGCACCTCAGTGTACTTAACAGGTACATATTTCGTGACAGGTTATTTACTATCTTTTAAATGAAGATATATTCATGTTTCTTCTTTTTTTACTTATTCCACATCCAAGAGGACCACTTCACTTGGAAGCTGTGGAAGGTACATCAGCATATTTGTTTCACACATAATAGTTTTCTGAGCATGATACCGTGCCACAATGTAAAACCTATACTGCAGAAACCAACGTTTCTGCGACGGTTACAGTGGCTTCCTTCTGTATCTACCGGTGTGATTTAGCTGTGCAGCCTAACTTATATTTCTGATATTACTGCTCACTGAGCATAACACTATGTTAAAATTTCTTAAAGATTATTGTTATACAGTTGGTCACTTGAGGCGGAAGGAGCGGGAACTTTACTGTGGTTTCTATGCGACCAGCTTGGGGGAGTCATGCATCGATTGTACGATCATGTTATCGACGCGCGCTCTCTCTCTCTCTCTCTCTCTATCTATCTCTCTCTCTCTCTCTCTCTCTCTCTCTCTCTGTGTGTGTGTGTGTGTGTGTGTGTGTGTGTGTGTTTATATAATGGAGTGCCTTCTGCACTTTGACTTCATATGGTACTTTGGACAAGGTTATTAATAGTCTTCTGGTGTTCGGCTACTCTGAATTTGCTGTGTTGCCCTAGACGAATGTAGCTCTCGTGATCCACTACGTGCGTTGCAGCAACACAGGGGCCAGGAAACACAATTTAACGAAACCTGTGTACTGGTCAAGCAGCCGGCTTTGACGAAACGCAAGATCCGAGAAACCATCTAAATAATGCAACACACCAACAACATGAAAAGAGGGGACGGACTCGGGCTCGCCCTATTCTGCCTGCCAGCCCTCAGAGTGCAACAGGCCGCACCAACAAACAACACGAGAAGCGAGCGCTACTAGCGAGTTAAAAGTGCCTGCGTCCAGCAGGAGGGAAACGGGAGTCCACGCCTCATTCGCCGACGTCCACCAATAACGGCACACAATGCAAGAAGCAGCATACAACACCAGACCCCCCCCCCCCCCCCCAACTCACCCCACCACAGTAACCTACTACAGTAAAGTTCCCGCTCCTTCCGCCTCACGTGACCAATCGTATCAACTTAACACAACTAAAGCACGTCAGAAGACTCAGAAGAAGCCACTGTAACCGTTGTAAGGTGGCTATAATTTCGCACCTTACAAGCACTCATCCACACACTTTGCCGTGAACTACAACCACAATTAGGTATCATTTGATAGGTTGTACATCGTATATATGCATATTTAAAGGAGACTGACATTGTCACGTACGCCTTGTAAGTAATTGTTAACGCTTATTGCATGAAAGGTGACGGAGTGTCTTTATTAACAGAACGGCGTAATGAATGATTGCCTATACTAGTAGAGGTTGGAACGCCAGTGGAGATGAAATGGCAGAAAGAACTCAAGCTCTGGGTGGAAGGCCCGCTCAGGTGTTGGTCCTGCTTAAAAACAGGAAGTAGCTAGACGGACGTCGTGGCACCTGGGCTCTGGAGCACAATAGGGTGACCGTCGGCCGCTATTGTAGCATCACCAGAAGGATAACCGGAACTCTGTAAATCTTGGACGCAGGTGAAAGGAATATGATTCGTTTTCGGATTTACGAGGGTGAGGATCCGAGCCTTGCTGGGAAGCCAGCGGCGGAGAGATGAGGTCTTCCGCTGTGAGCGCCCGTGTGTGACGGTCGCTTAGCATCAGCTTTGCTATCAGGAGAGTTTATAGTTAGAACAGTTAGGCACTGTACTTTTCCGCGAACATATACGATTCTGGACTTCACCTCCGGGTTGGAAGTTGTTGAGTACGCAGTAGTTTGCGTTTCTCGTCTGTAGAACACAGAGAGGAGAAGACAGTACTAGAGTATATTAGTCAGAGGACCACCTTCTGCCGTCCTAGTGTTTGAAAGAGTTTATTTGTGACTGGAGTTCTTCCATCGTCGCAGACGAGTACGAGAACCATCACTTCGACGTTGTGAACGCAGTACTTAGGGTGATATCGCAAATTGCTTCAGCTTATTAGGGCTATAAAGCTAAACTGCTGTGATCATGTTAGTTTATTTCCACTGAGGTTCCACACCACCGTAGGTCATCTTTGAAAGTAGTGTCGTCCAGTGTTTGGTACGTAGATGATGTCAGTCATTTTGTGTTATTGATATTAGATCGCGCAGTCATACTAAGGGGCAGAGTTGGGCAATTGATTGATAATTTTAGTTAGGAAATATAGACAATTGTACTTAAAGAGTTGTTTTTAATCTATAATAAATATATATTGAACAACAACGTTTATCATTTAGTAGTATTAGTTGCCTTCATCATACATTTATGTTTTGATTGTAGGTTATATATATATATATATATATATATATATATATATATATAGTATGAAGAGATCATAAGATCTGCTTCAGGGGGTAGTCACACAGGGCCAATTCATCATTTTAGCGTTTATTCAAAAAAAATGGTTCAAATGGCTCTGAGCACTATGGGACTCAACTGCTGTGGTCATTAGTCCCCTAGAACTTAGAACTACTTAAAGCTAATTAACCTAAGGACATCACACACATCCATGCCCGAGGCAGGATTCGAACCTGCGACCGTAGCAGTCGCACGGTTCCGGACTGCGCGCCTAGAACCGCGAGACCACCGCGGCCGGCTTAGCGTTTATTATTTTCCGCTGCGCACATTCATTTTACACCCGCCTGGAGTAGCATCTTGGACCGTGACTAAGACGTTCGTTTCTCAGAAAACTTATGTCAACTGACGCATGCCACGGAAGCCTATGCAATTATATACTGTATTTGTTTTCCTTTGTAAAAAACGGTGTATCTTGGAGCATCACCTCAATATGGATCTTTCGTCGCGAAAGTACGTCTAACTTAATCTACTAAAAGTCGTCCAATTCAAAAGGCATAATGAACTGCTAATCTTTGAATGCGCATTATACTTAATATCTAGGTTAGGTATATGTTGCTTAATGTATATTTTTGAAAAGTTACCTACAGAAGTTTCACGAAACACAGACAAAAGCTTTCTTATTTAGCAAGCAAGGACATACTCGCCAATTGTCCAAACAGCTCATGCTAGTCTCACGAAGCAGCAGCAGCACCATCACTACCACCTGTTAGAGCAGAAATGTCGGTATTTAATACTACTCAACTATTCCACAACACCCGAATCTCCTCAAGCACACGTTCAAACCACCATACCCACTTCTCTCGCATTTTTTTCGTTTATCAGTACTGATTCGGTCCCAAACATCATTCAGTTTCTGTGGTCGGATGAACGCCTCGCTATGGAGAACGGCCTCACTGGACGTCTAGCTGTTATCTTCATTAATTATTCTGTGACTAATTTTTTTTCATCTTACCCCGCTCTGGCTACTAGTATTTCATCCTAGAGATGGCACGTTTTACGATACTATCATTTACATTAAAGGGGATGTCATGATATTACTTGGAGACACTCTGAATTGGTACCACACTAAAATTAAATTTACATATGAAATAGAAAAAATGGTTCAAATGGCTCTGAGCACTATGGGACTTAACTTCTGAGGTCATCAGTCCCCTAGAACTTAGAACTACTTAAACCTAACTAACCTAAGGGCATCACACACATCCATGCCCGAGGCAGGATTCTAACATGCGAACGTAGTGGTCGCGCGGTTCCAGACTGAAGTGCCTAGAACCGCTCGGCCACCCCGGCCGGCTATGAAATAGAAAACCGGCGTAATGAAGTCAGCTTCAATGACCTAAAACTACGTTTAATAGACGGTAAAATTAACTTTGGTATTTACAGGAAACCCGCCACAACAGGTAACATTGTTCATGCTGCTTGTTATGACCCCTTTAAGCAAAAACCGGCGTTGTGTAACGCTATGTCGACCGTATGTTCAAAGTCTCCCTAACCCCTTCTGCTGTTGAAATTAGTTAGTTGCGTGTTCCACAGATCATTTGAACGATTCTTTCTATCGAAATGTTGTTGAACGTATCAGTTTGCAGGATGATATGTATACACGATAAGCTCAGTAGCATGCTTCTTCCACTTGAAGTTTTCATCAACACGAACACCCAGGAATTACTGAATTTAACAATTTGAAGCATACAGCAGTCAACAACGGGTATCAAGCGGGCCTCGTACAAAAATTTTATAAAGCTAAAACAAAGGGAAATATTAATGCCTCTTCACTCAATAAAAATGACCTCACTGTAAAGAAATACATTACAATATTATTACTAGGTGACATTTCATATCGTACTGCGAAGTGTTTAAAAAATATGACGCCAATTCGTCCTTTACCTCCAATGATGTCACCACACTGCTGTTCAAGGATCATACTAATTTCTCAAACAAGGGATTCAATGCAATGGATGTCTGTTTTTTATATAAGACAAGTAGCGAGGTCGTTTAAGACCCCCTTTCGTGAGCACTTGTTCAACAAGGAAGGTGTAAATACAGGTAAGTCGTAAAACACTCTTTTCCTCCGATGTGTGCTTAATATGGAAATTTTGCGTATGGTTGATAAGAGCTACAAATTGAACATCTTAGAATAGCTTGAAATCTACAAACATTTCCGCCTAAATTCTAAAAATATGCTGAATGATCAGCTCGCAATGAAAAATAGACTCTGACTGCACGTCTCTTATAAAATGATGTGAGCTGGTTCATTTTATGTAAAACCAATGCTGGAATTGTCTGACTCGTATTCTACAAACTGAGATGTCACCTTATGGCCTTGATCTACAATATAAGAACTGTTTAACTCTCATACGCTGGTTTGCTAACGATGCTTCACTTCACCAGCTGATCTGTCTGCACCGCCGGCACCCACGCCTGCCACTCACCTCGTCAGTGTTTCCGCAAACCCGCTTCCGTCAGCCAGTCTCGTCTCCAGGATACTGCAAAGTACAATGGATTGACGTTACACCAGAGGCCCACGGCTGTCACCA